>NW_026575279.1:0-56862 GCF_028641065.1 Leucoraja erinaceus | reverse complement strand
GTTGGGCGTTTCACCTCTTTGTCTCCTCTGTAGTGCAACAAAATAGGATTTCTGTTTTATAAAAAGAAAATTACAATTAATTATATTTCCAAATAAAACATATGAAGGTTTGAACTTACCCACAGACATGCAAATAGATAAGGTAGCAGGCGGCTCGAATTCATAACCTGCTCTCCCCGTCTTCTAACAATGATAATTAGTTTTAGCAGCAGCAAAGACACCTGCGACCTTGCATCTGCCAGTAATCCATAGCAGCTGTGGGGCTGCGTAGCTTCGGGAAGAACTGGGAAATAAACAGGCTTTTTAACTCTCACAAATCCACATTCTTCCAACGCAGTGAATATTTTTAAGGCAGCGATAGACACATTCTTAATTAGAACGGGTGTCAAGGGTAATGGGGAGAAGGCAAGTGAATGGGATTAGATCAGCCATGATTGAATGGCGGAGTAGACTCGATGGGCCGAATGGCCTAATTCCACTCCTATAACTTGTGAAATACAACCATAAAAATAAAATGGTTCAGAATCAGGTGACAGGTGGCCAGGAACATTAAATAGGTATATCGCTTTCAATCTCCTTTTTCTTTTTTTTCTCTCTATTTCGTCTTTTTCTCTTTCTCTTTCTCTTTCTACTTCCTCCTCTTTCTTCTTTCATCTTTCGGGCTATCTTTCTATTTCAAGCACCACTCTATGTCAATCTCTCCTGGTCTATTATTTTCTTCCTTACTAATGTTTTATTATTAAATTAAAAATAGTATATGAAATGTAATATGTCCACAGGTATTAGGTACTGTGGTACCACATTATTGTACTTACTTCTAACAAAATAAATAAGTAAATACATAAATAAATAAATAACAGGGGGGTGGGGGGGGAAACAGAAAAACTTGTGAACTTGTGAGCAGTGGAGCAGGAGTATTTTCAGCTGTGACGAGTTTGACAGTAAACGCAGGAATCATGCAATCATGCAGCACAGGGAAAGGCGCTTCATCCCACAGGAAAAATCCCTTCATCCCACGGGAAAAGGCCCTTCATCCCACGGGAAAAGGCCATTCATCCCACGGAAGATACACACAAAAATGCTGGAGTAATTCACAGGGTCAGGCAGCTTCTCTGCAGGAAAGGAATAGGTGATGTTTTGGGTCGAGATACCTTCATCACCACCATGTCCATGCCAGCTGCCAAGAATTCATCTCCACTAATCCTATTTATCAAGTTGTCAAGTTGAGGTTGTTTCCATATGCACAAGTACATTGACGTACAGGTACAATTCAAATCTTGTCTGGCGTTGCCTTACAGCGCCAGGGACTCAGGTTTGATCCTGCCTATGGGTGCTGCCTGTATGGAGTTTGTACATTCTCCCTGTGACCGAGTGGGTTTTCTCTGGGTGCTTTGGTTTCCTCCCACTTTCAAGAGACGTGCAGGTTTGTTAATTGACTTCTGAAAATTGTCCCAAGTGTGTAGGATAGAACTAGTGTATGGGGTGATCATTGGTCGGCGTGTACCTGATGGGCCAAAGGGCCTTTCCAGCCTGTATCTCTAAACTAAACCAAACTAAGCAGCATCAAAGGAACAAAGGCTCAGACAACCTACAAAACATGTTACATACAAATGACACTTAAATTCTACAAGGTTTCAAGGTTCAAGATCAGTTTATTGTCACATGTACCAATTAAGCTACAGTGAAATACAAATTACCATACAGCCATATTAAAAAAAAGCACCAAGACACACAACTACATATAAGTTTACATAAACATCCACCACAGCGGATTCCCCATGTTCGTCACTGTGATGGAAGGAAATAAAGTCTAACTTATTCCTCTTTGTTCTCCGCGGTCGGGGCAGTCGAACCATCTGTCAGGGTGATCGAAGATGGTGAACAAAAAAAGATTGTGGATAAAAAAACATCAGTGCAAAAATACACAATTAGGAAACAAGTCCAATGGGCCTGTCCCACTTGGCGATTTTTTAGGCAACTTCCGGCGACTGTCATTGTTGGAGCAGGTCGCCGAAATATCGGCGACAACATACGTCATCCTGGCGACAACCTTCGACAGCACCTACGTCAAGAGAAATCAAGCTACACTCATTGGCGTCAAGCCCACTGTTGCAGAAAACATGTTGAAAATTTATCAGCGACCGGAAAGACACTACGACTTTTTTTTGCGCGACTGAGGAGACTACTCCTGCTGACCACCGGCGAACATGTGGCGACAAACTAGTCGCCTGTAGTTGCCTAAAAAATCACATAAGTGGGACAGGCCCATAAGGTTCATTGGTTCATAAGTGACAGGAGCAGAATTAGGCCATTCAGACCATCAAGTCTATTCCGCCAGTCAGTCATGGCTGATCTACCTTTCCCCCTCAACCTCATTCTCCTGCCTTCTCATTCATGAAGATTGAAAAGACTAGGCTTGTATTCACTGGAGTTTAGAAGGATGAGGGGGTGGTCTTATAGAAACATATAAAATTATAAAAGGACTGGACAAGCTAGATGCAGGAAAAATGTTCCCAATGTTGGGCGAGTCCAGAACCAGGGGCCACAGTCTTAGAATAAAGGGGAGGCCATTTAAGACTGAGGTGAGAAACACCGTTTTCACCCAGAGAGTTGTGAATTTGTGGAATTCCCTGCCACAGAGGGCAATGGAGGCCAAATCACTGGAAGGATTTAAGAGAGAGTTAGATAGAGCTCTGGGGTCTAGTGGAATCAAGGGATATTAAGGCAGCTGGCAAAGGTGAAGCCCATTCTTTTTTTTTTCCTTTTTATTTTATTAGAAGTAAGTACAGTCATATGGCACCAAAGTGCCTAATATATATTTTCATAATACATTTTATGTACAACTTCTTTTTTTTTTTTTGTTACATTGAAAAAAAGATTAGAATAAGAAAAAGAAGTTAGATAGTAAAGGATAGAAATGTGAAATATACAGTGTGTGAAGAAAGAAAACGAGTAAATGAAGAAAGTTGAGAGAGAAAATAGAGAAAAGAAAATAAAATAAAAAAGAAAAGGAGATCATTATTTATAATCTTGACCAACCCTCATCCAGTCGTGAAGCCCATTCTTGAACGACAGCATTTTGAAACAGTAATCCATGCCTTCATCACGTCTCGGCTGGATTACTGTAACACACTTTATTTTGGAGTTAGCCAATCTTCCCTTGCACGTCTCCAGTTGGTTCAGAATGCTGCTGCTCGCCTTTTAACAGGAACACGTAAGAGGGAGCACATAACGCCTATTCTGGCCTCCCATTTTAAGATTATTTTATTTGTTTTTAAATCTTTAAATAGTCTCGCCCCGCCCTGCCTCTCTGAGCTACTTCACCCCTACGCTCCTGCTCGGTGCCTCAGGTCAGCTGATCAGCTGCTCCTGGAGGTACCGAGGTCTAAGCGGATGCTCAGAGGGGATAGAGCCTTCTCTGTTGCTGCTCCGACATTATGGAACACTCTACCTTTGCACATTAGACAGGCCCCTTCACTGTCCATTTTCAAAACTAGTCTTAAAACCCTTTTCTATTCCTTGGCTTTCGCCCCTGCAGGAGACTTTGCTCTTGTTTCAGTGTTTCTATTATTGTTTTTTTTATTGTTTTTACTGTCTTTTAATGTTGTTATTGTTTTGTTTTATGTTTATGATTAGTCATGTACAGCACTTTGTTGCAACAGTGGTTGTTTTTAAAGTGCTCTATAAAGTTCAGTTCAGTTCAGTTCAGTTCAGATATGGGGAGAAGGCCGGCATGTTTTATTGATTGGGGACAATCAGACATGATCGCAATGAATGGCGGTGCTGGCTCAAACGGCCGAATGGCTTCCTCCTGCACCTATTTTCTATGTTTCTATGTTTCTCCCCATAACCCTTGACACCTGCACTAATCAAGAATCTATCAATCTTAACCTTAAAAATATCCATTGATTTGACCTCGAAGACGTTTATACTTGTGGGGAATTAGCAGTTCCTGAAACTGGTGATGTGGGACTTCAGGCTTCTGCACCAACTGCAGCAGAGACAAGTGAGCAAGGCTCAGATTGTGGGGACCCTGGATGAGAGGTACCACCTTCTTGAGGCAGCCCCTGATGCGGATGCTCTTGATGGAGGGGAGGACTGGGCACATGACGGACACAGGTTGTCATCAATCAACACAATGTCTAGTCCTTATTTGTCACGTGTTGCTTGCCTTGAGTTGGCGTGGGGCAATCTCTGGAAGACACTGCCAGAAATCTCTCTCTTTTAGACTTGAGAGGATATTCTTCAGTGGATATTTTTAAAGCAGAGATAGGTAGATAGATGGGTGTCAGAGGTTATGGGGAGAAGGTAGGAGAATGGGGTTAGGAGCGAGAGATAGATCAGCCATGATTGAAGGGCCGAATGGCCTAATTCTACTCCTATTGCCAGAAATCAAGGGTTCAATCCTGATTGCGGGTGCTGTCTGTACAGAATTTGTACGTTTTCCCCGTGACCTGTGTAGGTTTTCTCTGAGATCTTCAGTTTCTACCTACACTCCAAAGGCATATAGGTTTGTACGTTAAGTGGCTTGGTTATCAATGTAAAATTGTCTCTATTGTGTATAGGGTAGTGTTAATGTGTGGGGATTGCTGGTCGACGTGGACTTGGTACCGCGCTGTGTCTCTAAAAACGAGTGATACAGGTAGGTGGATACAGGTGGGACGGGGTTGTTAACAGATGGCTGGCAGTAGCAACAAAGGCTGGAGGTGAAATGGAAACAAAAAGGTGTAAGGAGGAGGTTTGAAATGAACATCTGGAGGGAAGGATAGTGGGTGGATGGGGATGGGGGGAATGAGAGAAAAAAGGGAAATAGAGGACAAAGTAGGCAGTGGTTGGAGATGAGCAAGGAACTTATTGTGGAACTTGGACAAGGTAGGGCGAGAATCCACAAACCTGTCTTCATCGATGGGACGGTGGTGGAGAGAGCCAAACGCTTCAAGTTCCTGGTCGTGCATATCTCTAAAGATCTGTCCTGGACTCAGCACGTTGACGCAATCATAAAGAAAGCACATCAATGCCATTAGAACATTAGAAGATTGAGGAGATTCAGTATGTCAACAAATACTCTCTTAAACTTCTACAGGTTTACAGTAGAGAGCATAGTGACTGGTTGCATCATGGCCTGGTTTGGCAACTTGAGCGCCCAGGAGCAAAGAAGAATGGAAAAAGTTGTCACCACTGCCCAGTCCATCATGGGCACTGACCTCTCCACCATCAAAGGGATCCACAAGAGTTGCAGTCTCAAAAAGGCAGCCAGCATCATCAGAGACTCACACCACCCTGGCCACACTATCATTTCACTCATCGGGAAGATGGTGCAGGAGCCCGAAAACTGTAACGTCCAGGTTCAGGAGCAGCTGCTTCCCCACAGCCATCAGGCTATTAAACACTAGAAATTCCAAATAAGCTTTGTACTATACAGACCTGGGGGCTTTATTTGTATATATATATATATATTGTTTATTTTGGTAGTTGTAGAGTAATATGTTTACATACCAGTTGTGCGGCTACAAGTAAGAATTGTTCATTGTTCCATTATGGGACATTTTATACTAAAACACTTGTAGCGGTGCCTGCTAGCGCACGCAGATATCGAACCCGGCGTTTGGAAGCCGTGGTCACGTGACTCGGGAGGGGCTGTTGTTTTTGCGCGGTTTTTCCCTTGCACGCGTTAGTTCAGCGCTGACCACCGATTTTTTTCAATTTCATTTCACTGCACATCTCGTATGTGTATGTGACAAATAAACTTGACTTAACTTGACTTGACTTGACTTGACTGTTAAACCTGTATGCTGCAACTTGAGCTTTCGAAGAAATATTTTGTTGAAAACTCCAGTTGTCGTTTCTCATACGGCTAAACATGCTTGACTCTTGACTCTTCAAGTCAAGCACCCCATCCTGTCTTTCAAATCCACCTCTGTTCCTTCATCAGTATGTCTCAGCATCCAAGCCAACAGAATTGTGGGAGAATCTTGGTGGTGGCATGGTTGCGTAATGGTAGAGTTACAACCTCACAGCACCAGAGACCCGGGTTCAATCCCAACCGGGTTCTGTCTACACGGAGTTTGTGCATTCTCACTGTGACCATGTGGGTTTTCTCCAGGAGCTCCGGTTTCCTCCCAAATTCCAAAGACATACAGGTTTGTTGGTTAATTGACTTTGGTAAAGTGTGTAAATTGTCCCTAGTGAGTAGGATAGTACTAGTGTGCGGGGACCGCTGCTCGATGTAGTGTCGGTGGGTGGAAGGGCCTGTTTCCACGCTGTATCTCTAAACTAAAACCTTCATGAAGGACTGATGCAGTTCAATAGCATATGCTCATGGGCTATTAAGTATGGACAATATATTCTCATCTTGATGGAGACAGTCACAACATGCGGATTAATAATCAAAAGCCAGAAACAGAACAAACATTTGAGAGCTTCAAGAGGAAATAATGGGTGGTCACGGTGGCGCAGTGGTAGAGTTGCTGCCTTTTGGCGCTTGCAGCACCGCAGACCTGGGTTCGATCCTGACTATGGGTGCTGTCTGTACGGAGTTTGTACATTCACCCTGTGACCTGCGTGGGTTTAGTCCGAGACTTTCGGTTTCCTCCCGCACTCAAAAGACGTGCAGGTTTGTAGGTTAATTGGCTTGGTAAATGTAAAAACTGTCCCTCATGTGTGTAGGACAGTGTTAGTGCGTGGGGATCACTGGTCTGCACGGACCCGGTGGGCTGAAGGTCCTGTTTCCGCGCTATATCTCTAAACTAAACAAAACTGCAGCATTAAGAATTTTTAGGCAGTCACAGATCCAATTATTCCAATTTTTTGTAGGCTCTGGTGCCTGCAGTTGTGTGTTTTATTAGATTAAAGCAGACCTTTCACTTGCATTAGAAATTGGGACCAGACGTGGTCTTATTTTAGCTGAAGTAGATGTTTTTAAAGATAATTAGAAGTTATTATGTGCAATAAACAGCTTCGTTTATGACTAGATGATTAACATGTTTATTGGAGGTGCTTGGCTGAGTGATAATTCAAATGATATATTATATTTTTTCAATTTTTAATAACTTCCGGATGCATTCTTACAAATTCTTCTCAAGATTCCTGATTATACATGATCTTGGGAGAACCTTATTGAAGCTAAGTAATGTTTCTCATGGTTTGGGAAATGAGAATTCAACAGTGATATTGCAACCCGCAGCAGTTTACTGAACGCTTGTTCTTAAAATTGCAACGCATATGCAGAGCATTATGTCAATCAGGGTTGCCAACATTGGGTGAGAGTTGAGAGTGAGAAGAAATTGCGAGGGTGCGTAGTGACCGGGGGGGGGTGGGGGGGGGGGGGGGGGGGGGGGGGGGGGGGGGTGGGAGGGGGGTGCTTTTGCATTTTTTCAGCTTGAAATTGTGCAATCTGGTGCATACTGTAACAAGTCTTTTAACTTGCATTTGAATGCAACATTTATGCTTTAAATTTGATTAAGTATGAATAAGGTAAGGCTAAATTACATTCCTAATTACATTCCACAATAGAGCCAGGCTGATCAACAGGTGCAGCACATGAATGACTATATTCATGTATGGATATCAGATTATATTCATGCTGTTATGCATATGTATAGAGAACATTTCAGAGAAACAAAGCAAAAGTTGGACTTCCATCACTGTTCTGCACAAATAAATCAATCAACCTTGTTCAAGAAGGAACTGCAGATGCTGGAGAATCGAAGGTAGACAAAATTGCTGGAGAAACTCAACGAGTGCGGCAGCATCTATGGAGCGAAGGAAACAGGTAACGTTTGACACCTTACCTTTTGAATATAGAAACAAGATGAAAATAATGCCACATATTCAATCATATATGGTTCAATGAAATTAAGATATATATGTAAAAATATATATGGAAACAGGCCCTTCAGCCCACGAAGTCCACACTGACCAGCAATCTATCATACACCAATTCCATCCATCACGCCAGGGACAATTTACAGAAGCTACAAACCTACAAACCTGCGCTTCTTTCGGATATGGGAGAGACCGGAATATCCAGAGAAAACCCATGTGGTAGTAAGGCAGCAACTCTACCGCTGCGCCTCCGTGCCACACAATTAAATTATTTTTTCTGTAATATATTTATTATGGTATCATGTGAATAAAGATGAACACATGATTCTGATTTCTACCCTTAGTTGGATAACACACATATCCAGTCATTGTGTTTCATGGCTGTTTTTCAACCTCTTCAGGCTGAAGGTCTCAACTCGAATCATCACCCATTCTTTTTCTCCAGAGATGCTGCCTGCTGAGTTTTTCTAGTTTTTAGTGTCTATCTTCAGTTTAAACCAGCATCTGCAATTCCTTCCTACACTATTTGTTAAGCAAAACAGGTCCTATTCTCATTATATAATTTTGTGATCAGCGTGAGAGCATGAGAATTTTGTGAAATTTTTGTGCTCAATGCGTGAGAGTTGGCAGTCCTGCTAATAATGCAAACATTTTAAGCAAGTTCCAATTGTTTGGACAAAAATCACCTATTACTGCTTTATAACAGTTAAGTTACTTTAAGACCATTTCAGAAATTATGGCACTCAACAAAAAATCAACTAACAAATTAAAGCAAACTAAAAAAAAATAACATGTTCCCTTTCCTGACTCTACCTCATAAGTACTTTAACGCTGCTAACAGAGCAAAGGGATATTAATCTCAAGAATCAAAATGGGGAAAGTGAGGGTAATTTTGCTTAAATGGTCATTCTAAGCCCATTCAGATCTGCACAGAGTTATACAACATATACATGGCTGTCCATAATTGTCCATAACAATTTGTCCATAATGATCAAGGTGGCATTTTGCGTGCCATTCCCAGATCAGCTCGCGTCCCAGGGACTGGCTGCATTTCCCAGATCAGCTCGCGTCCCAAGGACTGGCTGCAGTTCTCAGGTCGGCTCGCCTGCCCTGACTCCCCAAAAACGAATTGAAAATAAACGTGGTTTATTCAACCAAGAAAGAAGAGAAGAGAAGCGACGTCACTCACAGCCGCCAACTGACGCGCTTCCCCAGACTGCACAGATCGCTGTGATATGGCACAAAAAGACAAACTGTGCAGAGACTGAAGGCAGCATGAGAATTCTGTCATCAGCGTGAGAATTTGCTGAAATACGTGACTCTCACGCTCAAAGCGTGAGAGTTGGCAGCCCTGTCTAAGGCCAGGATGTGACAACAGACACACAGGGAGACACATACACAAAGGAAGAGACACACATACAGACAGACACACACACACACACACACCACACACACACACACACACACACACACACACACACACACACACACACACACACACACACACACACACACACACACACACACACACACACACACACGGGACACACACACACACACACACACACACACACACACACACACACACACACAGACACACACACACACAGACACACACACACACACACACACACACGCGCACACACACACACACACACACACACACACACACACACACACAACACACACACACACACACAAGGGGACACACACACACCTTTCCTTCCCCCCCCTCCATCCTCCCCCATCCCTCCCTCTTTCCTCACCTCACTCTTTTTCCTCACGCTTCCTCTTTCTCCCCTTTCTCCTTCCCTTCCTTCATCCCCTTTCTACATTCCCTCCCCCTGTCTCTCTTTGCCTCCATCCTCCCTTTTTTCTTTCTCTCTCTCTCTTTCTCCCCTCCCTCTCTCCTCCCTCTCTTTCCCCGGCCGCCCAATGGGGAGTCTGGCGGGCACGGTGTAGCGTGGATTGGTGGCGCTGGCGCTGCCGTGTGAGTTGAAGGGCAGGAGGGAGGGAGGGAGTGAGGTTGCCGCGGCAGCCGGAAGCGCAGAGCTCGCAGACGGCGCTCAAAAGCGCCGACACCCGCTACCCGGGACCGACGCGCTTCCCCAATCCATGCAGATCACTGTCATGTGGCGCAAAGAGACAAACTGTGCAGCAAAGATCCTATAACTTCGCTATATAGCTCCGCTATAGGATCTTTGCTGTGCAGGGACTGATGTCAGCGTGAGAATTCAGTCTTCAGCGTGAGGGCGTGAGAATTAGCTGGAATGCATGAGTGTCACGCTCAAAGCGTGAGAGTTGGCAGCCCTGTGTCAATAGACAATAGACAATAGGTGCGGGAGTAGGGCATTTGGCCCTTCATTTGATGTGATCATGGATGATCATCCCTAATCAGTACCCCGTTCCTGCCTTCTCCCATAATCCCATGACTCTGCTATCTTTAAGAGCTCTATCTAGCTCTCTCTTGAAGGTATCCAGAGAACCGGCCTCCACCGCCCTCGGAGGCAGCGAATTCCACAGACTCACAACTCTCTGTCCCCATCAATTAGACAACCACAGATGATATCACAGTGGAAGCTGACCCTACCCTCTCACTTCACTTTTTAGACTTTAGAGATACAGCGTGGAAACAGGCCTTTCGGTCCACCCAGTCCGCGCTGATCAGAAATCATCCCCTACAACAGCACCATCCTACACACTAGCGGCAATTTACAGAAGACAATTAACCTACAAAGCTGCATGTCTTTGTAGTGTGAGGAAACCGAAGCACCCGGAGAAAACCCACGTGGTCACTGTATCACTCTATGACTCCCTCTGCAGTTTCCTCCTACACACACACACACACACACACACACCACACACACACACACACACACACACACACACACACACACACACACACACACACACACACACACACACACACACACACACACACACACATACACACACACACACACACACACACACACACACACACACACACACACACACACACACATCTATTATATACATATTTATATATATATATCTTTTTTTTCTTTCTTGCTATAGAGGGACTGCAGCGTATGTTCACAAGGTTAATTCCCGGGAAGACGGAACTGTCATATGCTGAGAGAATGGAGTGGCTGGGCTTGTATACTCTGGAGTTTAGAAGGATGAGAGAGGATCTTATTGGAACATATAAGATTATTAACGGATCGGACATGCTAGAGGTAGTAAACATGTTCCCAATGTTGGGGGAGTCCAAAAGCAGGGGCCACAGTTTAAGAATAAAGGGTAAGTCATTTAGAAAGGAGACGAGGAAACACTTTTTCACACAGAGAGTAGTGAGTCTGTGGAATTCTGTGCCTCAGAGGGTGGTAGAGGTCAGTTCCTGGATACTTTCAAGAGAGAGCTAGATAGGGCTCTTGAAGATAGCGGAGTCAAGAGATATGGGGAGAAGGCAGGAATGGAGTACTGATTGGGGATGATCAGCCATGATCACATTGAATGATGGTGCTGGCTTGAAGGGCCGAATGGCCTACTCCTGCACCTATTGTCTATTGTCTATATCTATATAACTAAAAGTCTCATCTCGACCACTTCCTGTTTGCACGTGTATTGATTTTAGAATAAACGCTACCATATATTGCTATGATTATTGGCCATCTTACTCACAGTCCCTCTCCGTTGAGGCAGCCCTGAGGATTTTTCCAATCGATGAAAAATAAAAAGGTTATGAGTGTTTAAATAATCTTGAGATCAGCTGATTGATCCTCACCTGTCAATCGCCTCAATGAAGGTAACGCCCCTTCTGGGGGTGGGGGGGGGGGGGTGCAGGACTGAAAAACCCAGTCAGTCACTCTGGAAAATCGCGAGGCAATCCACAACTGTGATTCTAAGATGTGAATCAACTGAACTGTGGGTCTGCAATGCACTTGCAATAAATGATTTGTTAGCCCTTAATGACAATGCAATGAGTTGTTTGGCAATTTGGGGCCCTGCACTGCCTGAAATGCTGTGAAATTGTGTTCGGTGGGCTGCACTCTGCCTGAAATGCTGTGAAATTGAGTTTGGTGGCCTGCACTCTGCTTGAAATGGAATTTCAAGGAATAGCCTTGAGTGAACTGCCAGCCCACCAGCCCTGAGTGACTGAGCTGTCAGCCCACCAGCCCTGAGTGACAGAGCTGCCAGCCCACCAGGCCTGAGTGACTGAGCTGCCAGTCCAAGAATCCATTCGGCCCACAATGTCCATACTGGCCCTCTGGAAACCAGTCCCCTTCAGCCTGCAACACTCATACTACTGCTCCAGAGGGGGCCCCCCCCCCCCCACCCACCCCACTGGACACCAATATTGGAATTGGTGGAGAGGTGGAATATTGCGTTGGGGGACCAACCCTCCCGTGTGAACATGGGACCCAACGGGTCCCACTTAGTCTAGTATATATATATATATATATATATATATATATATATATATAGTATATAAAGTGAGAAAGGGCATAGTTTTAACATACAAGGAGGAAATGTTTGAAGGAATCTGTCTGACACAATCTATACACGGCATCTAAAAATAAATGCAATCTTATTAAAATGCAGAACAAATTGTTCTGCAGCTTTAGTGGCAGAACAGTGCTGGGCTACACCCACACTCTCTGCACGATTGTACCATGAGCTCTGAACAAAAGAATGAACACTTCACAAAGTACTTCATTTGCTGTAAAGTCCCGAGGTTAGGAAATGTGCTGAGGAAATGTGCTCTTGTATTTGCTGTTCCACAGATTAAAGAAACAAATCTTCTTCCCAATGTGAACTGGAACCACTTTAGTTTATTTCGATTTGGAGATGCAGCGTGGAAACAGGCCCTTTGGCCGACCACCGATACCCGTATATTAACATTATCCTACACATTAGAGACAATTTACAATTTTTTTTTCCGGAGTCAAATAACCTACAAACATGTACGTCTTTGGAATGTGGGAGAAAAAGTAACATTAGCAAATTTTAATAGTAACATTAGCAAATTTGCAGTTGACACAAAGATGGGTGGCAGTGTGAATTGTGAGGAGGATGCCATGAGGATGCAGGGTGACCTGGACAGGTTGGGTGAGTGGGCAGATCCATGGCAGATGCATTTTAAGTTGGATAAATGTGAGGTTATCCACTTTGGTGGCAAGAACAGGAAGGCAGATTATTATCTGAATGATGTCAAGTTAGGAAAAGGGGAAGTACAACGAGATCTGGATGTCCTTGTTGATCAGTCACTGAAAGTAAGCATGCAGGTACAGCAGGCAGTGATGAAAGCTAATGGCATGTTGGCCATCATAACAAGAGGAGTTGAATATAGGAGCAAAGAGGTCCTTCTGCTGTTGTACACACCTAATGAGACCACACCTGGAGTATTGTGTGCAGTTTTGGTCTCTAATTTGAGGAAGGACATTCTTGCTATTGAGGGAGTGTAGAGTAGGCTCACCAGGATGGTGGTGTTAATATTGGTCAAATTATAGGTATTACAAAATGGAGGATCTTTGCATTTGCGAGGCCTGCTTGACCTCTATCTGTGAAAAGTTGCAAGCTGTGAGCCGGTTCCGCTAAGTCTGGACCCTAGATGGATATTCAGGATGAGGTAAGGTCCAGATGTCCTTTCCTTTGTTAAAATCCATGAGGACTTTGCAGAGGAGCTCAGAGGTGTTGCAAATGCATGGTCAGGATTGGTCAGATAGGGGGGGTTGTAAATACTGTTAATAATGTTGCCAAGTGTTGGAGCTATTATCTTGTGGTTGGTTAAAATGTGAAGCCTTGTTCAGACTGTTTACAATTACCTGGGAAAATGTTTCTATACGTATGTAAACTATGTCAACTGACTTCCTGCTAGAACTTTCTGCAGAAACAATGTAATGGGGCACTTTGTGATTGGGTTAGGGAACTGTCAATAACTGTATAATGTCATCGATATTTGTGATTGGTTTGTAGAGGCTGCCATCCCCATCTAGTTTCACGCCACAGGCTCCAATGACCTATAAAAGAGTGGTACCCATGAGGATCGGAGTCGATCTTCTGCAGGGACGCTTTGAACTGCGTAACCTTTTTGAGGTATCTGCTTGCACTAGGCTGAAGAGCTTGAACAAGCAGGGACAAGGATCCGACCCGCGGTGGTTAGGTATTGTATTGGGAGTTAGTTGATCTGGTGTTTGACTCAGTGTTTTACTGAACAAGACTAAGGGGCTATGCTTTAGGAACATAATTACAGTTATATTTTGAATGAAGGGATTGACTGTGCTTGTATGCACTGGAATTTAGAGGGATGAGAGGATATCTTATTGAAACATATGATTATTAAGGGATTGGACATACTAGAGGCAGGAAACATGTTCTCGACCCAGGAGCCACAGTTTAAGAATAAGGAGTAGGCCATTTTGGACGATGATGAGGAAAAACATTTTCACCCAGTTGTGAGTCTGTGGAATTCTCTGACTCAGAAAGCAGTGGAGGCCAATTCTCTGGATGCTTTCATAGATAGAGGTCTTAAAGATAGCGGAGTTAAGGGATATGGAGAGAAGGCAGGAACGGGGTACTGATTGTGGATGATCAGCCATGATCACAGTGAATGGCGGTGTTGGCTTGAAGGGCCGAATGGTCTATTCCTGCACCTATTGTCTATTGTCTATTGAAACCGGAGCAGCCAATGAATAACGTGAATAATGCTCAGTGCAAGATAAAGTCCAGTAAAGTCCGATCAAAGAAAGTCCGATGGTCTCCCTATGAGATAGATAGCTCAAGACTAGTTGTAGGTAGGATAGTTTAGTTGTCTTATAACAGCTGTGAAGAGACTGTCCCTCAATCTGAAGGTGTGCGTTTTCACACATTTGCCAGATAGGAGAGGAGGAGAGGATGGAATGGTGTAAAATAAGTTATTGGAAGGGAGGTTGGTCTGTGTGATGGTCTGGGCTGCGTCTACAACTTTCTGCATTTTCTTGCGGTCTTGGATGGGGCTGTTCCCAAAACCATGCCGTGATGCATCCTAATTAAATGTGGTTGGTCCATGACAGATTGCTGGCAATATTTACGGCAAGGGACGTGAAGCTCTCTGCCATCTCCACATCTGCAGTGCTGCGATGAGTCAGTACAAATTCACAACATTCGCAGGCTTGCATTTCCAAAGGCTCTTTGACATTGTTTAAGACCAATGCAATACTGGGACTACTCGGACCAATTACTAGGACCATTACTGGGACCATTACCAGGACCAATGCAATACCTTTTTCACACAGAGAGTTGTGAGTCTGTGGAATTCTCTGCCTCAGAGTGCGGTGGAGGCCGGTTCTCTGGATACTTTCAAGAGAGAGCTAGATAGTGCTCTTAAAGATAGCAGAGTCATGGGATATGGGGAGAAGGCAGGAACGGGGTACTGATTGTGGATGATCAGCCATGATCACATTGAATGGCCATGCTGGCTTGAAGGGCCGAATGGCCTTCTCCTGCACATATTGTCTATTGTCTATTGCCTAAAGGAAGGGTAATTAATAACTGATCTGGACAGCAAGCTGTAGCAAACTACAAGATGCCAGTGTTGGTTACAAGGAACAGCAGAAGTTGAAAGATTGTATAGAGCACCAAGTGCTGGAAAAACTCAACAGGTCAGACAGCATCAGTGGGAAAAAATGGATATGCTACTTTTTGGGTAGTGACCCTTCATCAGAATATGTCAATGGCCAAAATATTGTCAAGTTGGAAAGGGTGAAGAGAAGATTTACGAGGGTGTTAACCATATAACCATATAACAATTACAGCACGGAAACAGGCCATCTCGGCCCTACAAGTCCATGCCGAACAAATTTTTTTCCCCTTAGTCCCACCTGCCTGCACTCGTACCATAACCCTCCATTCCCTTCTCATCCATATGCCTATCCAATTTATTTTTAAATGATACCAATGAACCTGCCTCCACCACTTCCATTGGGAGCTCATTCCACACCGCCACCACTCTCTGCGTAAAGAAGTTCCCCCTCATATTACCCCTAAACTTCTGTCCCTTAATTCTGAAGTCATGTCCTCTTGTTTGAATCTTCCCTATTCTCAAAGGGAAAAGCTTGTCCCCATCAACTCTGTCTATCCCTCTCATCATTTTAAAGACCTCTATCAGGTCCCCCCTTAACCTTCTGCGCTCCAAAGAATAAAGCCCTAACTTGTTCAACCTTTCTCTGTAACTTAGTTGCTGAAACCCAGGCAACATTCTAGTAAATCTCCTCTGTACTCTCTCTATTTTGTTGACATCCTTCCTATAATTTGGCGACCAAAATTGTACACCATACTCCAGATTTGGCCTCACCAAATGTTGGTGTTGCCAAGACTTGAGGGCCTGAGCTATTGGGAGAGGTTGAGCAGACAAGGACTTTATTCCTTGGAGTGCAGGAGGATATGGGGTGATCTTATAGAGGTGCACAAAATCATAAGAGGAATAGATCGGGTAGACGCACAGTCTTTTTGCCCAGAATAGGGTAATTGAGAACCAGAGGACATACTGTAGGATTACGGTGAGGGGGGGAAAGATTTAATAGGAACCAGAGGGGTAACTTTTTCACACAAAGGGTGGTGGGTGCATGGAACGAGCAGCCAGAGGAGGTAGTTGAGGCAAGTACCATTGCAATGTTTAAGAAACATTTAGATGGGTAGATGGATAGGACAGGTTTAGAGGGATATGGGCCAAACACATACAGGTCCTCAGTTTCAGTTTTGTTTAGTGTCACATGTACCGAGGTACAATGAAAAGCTTTTGTTACGTGCTATCCAGTCAGCAGAAAGACAATGCATGATTGCAAACGAGCCATTTACAGCGTATAGATACATGATAAGGGAATATCGTTTAGTGCTAGGTAAAGCCAGCAAAGTCCGATCAAGGATAGTCCGAGGGTCTCCAATGAGGTAGATAATAGTTCACCACTGCTCTCTGGTTGTGGTAGGATGTTTCAGTTGCCTGATAACAGCTTGGAAGAAACTGTTACTGAATCTGGAGGTGGGACTAGTGTAGATGGGACATGTTGGTTAGTGTGGGGGCTATATAACGCTATGGCGTTATGTCATAAAACAGACATGACAATGAATAAACGTAAATCACCCCCTAGCGTTGTGCATGTTTGTGGACAAAACATCTTCTTTGCAGGCCTTGTGTCAGCTCAGACCCTTGCCTCCTGAATGGTTACCACAATAGTGTGATGATACATTGAAGCATAATCAAGTTCGACAACATTGAGAAACTTATGCAAAATTCCACATCCTCATATCGGCATCTTAAGAGTCTACACAAGAATGCATTCAACACAATTAATTACGTTTGAAAGGTCTTCTGTTTCTTGGGGAAAAAATTAAGAGATTTGTATTGACAAGTTCATGATGCCAAATTAATCACCTTTCTTTAAACCAGTACTTGCTTTAGGTGGGACTACGGAAGGAATTTGTAAGAATCCACTTGACTTCAAAGTTACCATTTAAATGCCCTATTTTTGGATAACTTAGACTTAGCTGGACTTATAATATCAACAATGTTGAGAAACTTATGCAAAATAAGCCTAGGGGGCGCTGTCCTGTGCACGGCTGCCCAGCCAGCAGCTGTCTGTCTCTTCATCTTTTTATTTTATATTTTAGTTAGTTAAAGTGTTTTGTTTGAAGGTCTAGACATTTTTTATGTGGGGGGTGGGGGTGGGGAAGGGGGAAACTACCTTTCAGGGTCCCTACCTGGTCAGAGAGGCAGCTTTTCTCCGGGCTGCAGCTTTGACCCGTCCTCGCGGCCTACCAGCGGGCCTGAAGCGGCGTTTCCTGTCGGGGACCGCCCAGAACTTCGGCTTCGGCGGCGGCACAGCCGGGTAAAACATCGTGGAACTGCGGGACTGTGGAGCGACCAGCTGCGGGCGGCGGCGCTGAACTGTACATCGGGAGCCTGGGATCGCTGGGAGGACTCTCCCGACGCCGGAGCAACATCACCCGGCGAGAACGGCCTGGAACATCGGGCCTCCGTAGAGGGAACTGTGGAGGCCTCAATAGGCCCGACTATGGGTGAACTGGGGTTGGGGACTGGACTTTGTGCCTTCCCTCATGGTGGGAGCCGTTGTGGAGGGATGTTCTTTGTGTTTAAGACTCTCAATGGTGTTATGTCTGTATTCTTTTTTTGTGTGCTGCAAAATGGCAAAAAGCATTTCACTTCACCACACCTGGGTGTATGTGAATGTGACTAATAAAATACCTTTGATACCTTTGATACCTTTGAACAAGCAATTTATTTGCACCCATTGTCGAAATTTTCTTCTAAATTCCAGTCAATACAAGCCCAGTCGACCCATGCTGTCATCATAATCATGTATAGGGAGGTTTCACGGCAGTCGGGTCACGACCCATGACCCGTACTGTTGCTACGCTACTCCAAATGTATTACACGCGGTGTACTGCAGGTAGGCACTTACCATTGTTTCCAGCGTAGTGGGCCCGTTAAAACCCGCTGAAATTGTCAATTTTTGCGCTGTAAATAATTATGGAAATCGGGATAAGCTTGTGAGACATTTAGCATACTTCAGAATTCCAAAAGTGAGGAGAAATGACAGTAGATAGAAACAAGAGCTGAAGGGACAACAACAGCCGAGTGCTTGGCGAACATTGGCCGTTTGCTCACTGCATTTCATCAAGTAAGGCATTATTTGTGTTTTTTCTTGATTCCTTTGGCATCTAAAACGTTTCAGAAGTGATAAATCTGGCTGTAATTTTTTTTAATCGCCCATGGTTCTCGTGGGTTTTTACATACAAAATGAAAACGCATCTGAAGAAAAATTTACAGCCAGATTTATCACTTCTGAGAATTTTTAGATACCAAAGGAATCAAGAAAAAACACAAATAATGCCTTACTTGATGAAATTCAGTAAGCAAACGTGATAATTCCCATTATTTACCAAGCACTTTAGCTGCTGTAGTCCCTTCAGTTCTCGCTTCTCTATACCTTCATTTCGCTTCACGTTTGGAATTCTGAAGTTGGGTACATGCCTCTCAAACTTAGCCCGACTCCCACAATTTATTTCAGCGCAAAAATTCAACATTTTGGCGGTTTTTAACAGGTAGGAAAGTACGCGTTTCTAGCATTAATAACATATACCGGAAATGACGGATGTCTTCCAGTTGGATTTAGCGGCTCCGTGTGTCGAGCCCTATGACCCAGTGACCTTTCGTGCAATCACCCTATTGTCTTTCTGCTGACTGCTTAGCATGCAGCATGTTTGCACTGGTGGGAGGGTCTAGGACATAGCCACAGAATTAAAGTGCGCTTTGTTTTTTAGAAAGGAGATGAGGAGGATTTTTTTTAGTGAGAGGGCAGTTAATCTGTGGAACTCATTGACACAGAGGGTTGTGGAGGCCAACTCAGTGGATATTTTTAAGGCAGAGACAGACATGGGTTTTCTCTGAGATCTTGGGTTTCTTCCCACACTCCAAAGATGTACGGGTTTGCAGGTTAATTAACTTGGGTTTGTATACTTGGTATAAGTGTAAATTGTTCCGAGTGCATTTAGGATAGTGGTAATGTGTGGGAATCGCTGGTCGATGCAGACTCGGTGGCCGAAGGGCCTGTTTCCGCGCTGTATCACTAAGCTAAACTAAACCCAAAAAGTTGTTTGCAGTCAGAACCTTCTTCCCAGAGTGGAAATGTCCAAGACTAAAGGGCATAAGGTGAGATGGTCAATATTTAAAATTGACGAGCGGAGCAAGTATTTTACCCGAGAGTGGTGGGTGATTGGAGTGGTGGGTGATTGCAGTGGTGGGTGCCTGATAGTGACATTGAAGAAGCTTTTAGATAGATTTGCAGGGAATGGAGGGATATGGATCATGTGCTGGCTGAGAAGATTAGTTTAACTTGGCATCATGTTCGGCACAGACGCTGTGGACCAAAGGGCTTGTTCCATTGTTGTACATTTACGTGTTCTGGTCTGAGGAGCACACTCATTTTGTTCACCATGAGCATATGAAGTAAAAGATTCTTTCTACACTGTGGTAAACCATATGTACATTGGGTTATAGGTTTGCAGAACAACGTTTATTGCCTTCCCTCACAGTAGAAAACATTGATTCTGCTGTGGGGGGTAGTTCATGTTAAATTCTATAGTGTGTGGTGCTTTTCTGTTTATTTGTATATGGCAACCCAAATGGCAATAAATGGCAATTTATGGCGATAAATGTAAACCTAACTTCTTCTTCTATATTTCTTTACGTTCCAGTTTGAAGAAGGGTTTTAACTCGAAACTTCACCCATCCTTCTTCTCCTTAAACTACAAGGAGATGTTGGATAGACTTGGATTGATTTCTCTGGAACGTCGGAGGCTGAGGTGAGACTGTAGTTTAGTTTAGCTTAGAGATACAGATTGGAAACAGGCCCTTCAGCCCACTGGGTCCGCACCGACCAGGGATGCCCGCACATCAACACTATCCTACACAAACTGGCGACACTTTTTACATTTGTCAAGCCAATTTATTGACATACCTTTACATCTTTGGAGTGTGGGAGGAAACCGAAAATCTTGGAAAAAAACCCCACGCAGGTCACAGGGAGAATGTGTAAACACCGTACAGACAGCAACCGTGGTTGGGATTGAACCCGGGTCTCTGGTGCTGCAAGCGCTGTAAGGCAGCAACTCTACCACTGCGCCACCGTGTCGCAATGATAAAAGTACATACAATTCTGAGAATGATCGATAGAGCAGATAGTCAGAGAACAGTTTACACAGATACAAAAATACATAGACAATACTGTAGGTGCAGGAGTAGGTCAATCGTCCCTTCGAGCCAGCACCGCCATTCAATATGATCATGGCTGATCATCCACAATCGGCACCCTGTTGCTGCCTTCCCCCCATACCCCTTGATTTTGCTATGCTTAAGAGTATCTAACTCTCTTTTGAATGCATCCAGTGAATCGGCCTCCACTGCTGAGGTTGAGAATTCCACAATTCACAACTGTCTGGGTGAAAAAGATCTTCCTCATCTCAGTTCTAAATAGCCTACCCCTTATTCTTAAACTGTGGTCCTTGGTTTTGGACTCCCTCAACATCAGGAAAATGTTTTCCTACATTTAACCTGTCCAATCCTTTCATAATTTTATATGTTTCTGTAAGATCCCCTCTCATTCTTCTGAATTCCTGTGAATACAAGCCCAGTCGCTCCATTCTTTCATCATATGGCAGTCCCGCCATCCCGGGAATTAACCTCGTGAACCTACGCTGCACTCCCTCAATAGCAAGAATGTCCTTCCTCTAATTAGGAGACCAAAACTGCACACAATGCTCCAGGTGTGGTCTCACCAGGGCCCTGTTCAACTGCAGAAGGCCCTCTTTGCTCCAATACTCAACTCCTTTCATTATGAAGGCCAACATGCCATTAGCTTTCTTCACTGCCTGTTGTATCTGCATGCTAACTTTACTTGACCTGATATACAAGGACACCCAGGTCTTGTTGTACTTCCCCTTTTCCTAACCTGACACCATTCAGATAATAATCTGCCTTTCCTTTCTTGCCACCAAAGTGAGTAACCTCACATTTATCCACACTATACAGCATCTGCCATGCATCTGCCCACTCACCATTCACAGCTCACACTACCACTCAGCTTTGTGTCATCTGCAAATTTGCCAATGTTACTTTTAATTCATTCATCTAAATCATTAATGTATATTGTAAATAGCTGTGGCCCCAGCACCGAGCTTTGCGGCACTCCACTAGTCACTGCCTGCCATTTTGAAATGGACCCATTTATCCCTACTCTTTGTTACCTGTCTGCCAACCAATGTTCTATCTATTTCAATCCCCTACCCTCAAGGCCATGTGCTCTAATTTTGCCCACTAATCTCCTGTGTGGGATCTTATCAAAAGCTTTCTGAAAGTCCATGTACACTACATCCACTGGCTCTCCCTTGTCCATTTTACTTGTTACATCCTAGATAAACTCCAGAAGATTTGTCAAGCATGATCTCCCCTTCATAAATCCATGCTGACTTGGACCGATCCTGTTACTGCTATCCAAATGTGCCGCTATTACACCTTTGATAATTGACTCCAGCATCTTCCCCATCACCGGTCAGGTTAACTGGTCTATAATTCCCTGCTTTCTCTCTCCGAAACATGGGATAATATTGGCTACCCTCCAATCCACAGGAACTGATCCAGAATATATAACCATATAACCATATAACAATTACAGCACGGAAACAGGCCATCTCGGCCCTACAAGTCCGTGCCGAACAACCTTTTTTCCCCTTAGTCCCACCTGCCTGCACTCATACCATAACCCTCCATTCCCTTCTCATCCACATGCCTATCCAATTTATTTTTAAATGATACCAATGAACCTGCCTCCACCACTTCCACTGGAAGCTCATTCCACACCGCTACCCCTCTCTGAGTAAAGAAGTTCCCCCTCATATTACCCCTAAACTTCTGTCCCTTAATTCTGAAGTCATGTCCTCTTGTTTGAATCTTCCCTATTCTCAAAGGGAAAAGCTTGTCCACATCAACTCTGTCTATCCCTCTCATCATTTTAAAGACCTCTGGACACTGATCTGGTCACTGATGGAAATGATCTGGTCACTGCCTGCCATTCTGACATCACCCATCTTTTCTCTCCAGAGATGCTGCCTGACCCAATGAATTATTCCAGGACTTTGTGTCTGAGTTGTACCCTGTGATCCCTCCATCCATTAATACCATATGATACGACACGATAAAACTTGATTTATCCCTGGAGGGAAATTGATCTGCCAACAGTCATAAAACACAAAATACATGAAACATGAAATTAACGTGTTGAGTGGAAAGGATTGTGGATGTGCAAAGGGGGGGGGGGGGGGGGGGGGGGGGGGGGGGGGGGGGGGGGGGTAGGGTGGTTCAGTCTTAGTCTACCCCACGACAGAAAGGAGAGCAGTTGCACAGTTTGACAGCCACAGGGAAGAAGGATCTCCTGTGGCATTCTGTCCTGCATCTTGGTGAGAACCTGTCTGTTGCTGAAAGTGTTCCTCAGGTTGATCGGTGTGTCATGGGAGGGGGGTGGGGGTGAGCAGTATTGTCCAGGGTGCTCCACAGTTTGAGGAGCATCCTTCCCTCTAAGCCCACCTCCCCTGATGTTGATAAGGCTCATGCCATTAAATGTATACTCTCCTCTTTCAATTGACCTCTTATAGTGTGACCTCTCATTCTTTCCGAGGTTAAATGTCATCTGACAATCCCCCCACCCCACCCCCCCATATATGTAACTGATCAGTAGATCCAAATATCATCTGATCAGCCATTGATATTAATATCCGGCATGTTATTTCCAGCTGTGATGCCACCTTGTAAAATATATCAGTGGTTTGATGGAATAAGAGTCAGCAATAATTTATACATAATACTTTAAACTTTTATTGTACCTGAAATTGTCAAAGGCCTTCAGAACATTTGATGCTTCATTAATTCTCACTCATGGCAAATCTTCTACACTCTGGCTGGGTGACTATAATTGATTTTGCTTCAAATTTGCAGGCACTTTGTAAAAAGCAAGCTAGCACAGCTGTGAAAGATTTGAAACAATATGCTGGAAACACTCTGTAGGTCAGGCAGCATCTGTGGCGAGGGAGAGAAACAGTGTTAATGTCTACATCCGAACTGGGAAACACTGTTGGAATGTGTAGGAAGGAACTGCAGAAACTGGCTTACACTGAAGATGGGCACAACATGCTGGAGTAACTTAACGGGACAGGCAGCATCTATGGAGAAAAGGAATAGGTGACATTTCGGGTCATAAATTAATGTTCATAAGTGATAGGATCAGAATTAGGCCATTTGGCCCATCAAGTTTACCCAGCCATTCAATCATGGCTGATCTATCTCTCCCCTTTCTCCTGCCTTCTCCCCATAACCCCGAATGCCCGTACTAATCAAGAATATATCTATCTCTGCCATAAATATATCATATGACTCGGCCTCCACAGCTTTCTGTGGCAATGAATTCCACAGATTCACCAACCAAAGGTCGAGACCCTCCTTCAGACCCTGTTAGAATACTGTTAGAATACTGACCTGTGGTGTCATAGAGTCAGACAGCTTGGAAACAGGCCCTTCGGCCCAACGTTCATCCCGACCCATTGGTAATCTAAGGTCATTACAGAATGGATCTAAATGTTGAAAGTAGATTCCATGATTGTGTAAGTTTAAATATCACGCAACTAAAACTGTACTTAGCCTGGAGTGAAACACATTCATAATTATTTCTGGACATTTTGGACCACTCAAGAGATCTGACTGGGAAATTGCTAGCCTGAGTTCATTGAATTATAGTCACAGGGAAACAGACCCTTATCTATGTACCACATTTGTGACCATCGGACTATGTTTGATCGGACCTGACTGGCTTTACCTTGCATTCAACATTATTCCCTAATGCGCTGCGAGCCGGCATCCCTGCCAGCGGCGTGTTTGTTTTTTCCACTTTTTTTGTTTTTTTTAGTATGTCTTAATGTATGTTTTTAATGTTTCTCGGTGTGTCTTGTGTGGGGGGTGGTGTGGGGGAGTAAGGGGGAAACCGTTTTGGTCGCCTCCTCCACGGAGACACGACTTTTACCATGTTGCCTCTCCCATGGCTTAAAATTGAGGATCGGTTCGGCATTTCCTGGAGACGCGCCCGGGGCTTCAGCTTCAGCAGCGAGCGCAGCGTGGACTCTCGTCGCGGAGCGAGCGAGCACTCGCTGGAGGGGAGCACTCCATTCGCTGGCCCACGGCAGCCTGAAGACACGGTCTGCGGAGCTCCAGCTGGCGCAGCGTCTGCAGCCTGGGATCCCTCGTTGGGGATCCTGGAGGAGAAGAGCTCCGACCGCCAGTTCGCGGCCAACTTCTACAGCGGGTGCGGCAGGTGTGGCGGGGACTTACCATCCTGAGCGGGGTCCCTCGCCGGGGATCCCCAGCCCTGCGGTCTGCAGTGTTTCTGGCTGCGGCGTGGCGGGGACTTTAAATCTTCGACCGCCGGCCTGCAGGCTACACCATCTTGAAGCCGCGGTCTCCGGTGGGGAGGCACTGATTCAGGACTTACCTGAACTACCCTGTCTGTACATCTGGACACCCGCAGAGGCATTTGCGGACCATGGGGGAAAATGGAGGTGGACTGGCCAAATTTGGTGCCTTCCACCACAGTGATGAATGCTGTGGTGGATGTTTGTGTTAAATATTTATTGGGTTTTGTGTTTTCTTTTTTGTTGTACTGCTGTTGACAAATTAATTTCACTTGCACTTATGTGCAAGTGACGAATAAAACTTGATTGACTGATTGATGTATCTGTAATCAAGATTCAAGATTCAAGATGCAACCGCAGGAAAAAACAATAGATAATCCTCTGACATTTTCGCCACCTCCCATGGAATCCCACATCTTCCCATCTCCTCCCCTTTCGGCTTTCCGCAGAGACATCTCCCTCTGCAACTCACTGGTCAATTCGTTCCTTCCCACCCAAACCACCCCCTCCCCGGGTACTTTCCCTTGCAACCTGCAGGAAATGCTACACTTGTCGCTTTACCTCCCACCTCGACTCCATTGAAGGACCCATGCAGTCTTTCCAGGTGAGGCAGAGGTTCACTCACTTCGCAGCGGCCTCTGCAGTCCGTTTGTCTTTTTGTTATTTTTTGTCCCATTTTAATGTAGTTTTTATTCTTTTTTGGTGTGTGTGTGTGTGTGTGTGTGTGTGTGCGGTGGGTGTCTGTCTGTCTTTTAAAATCTTTCCCCTGCACGGAGAACCCGACCTTTCCCCTGTCGGGTCTCCGTTGTCGTTGGGGCTGCACCGTGGAGCGGCCTCCAGCAGGAACGTCCTGGGGCTCCAGTCACGGAGCTGCGGAGCTACTCACCATCATGGAGCTGGCCGAGTCCGGAGTGGGTGGAGCTGTGATGGCGTGCTGCTGTGACCCGACCCCCGGATATTCGGAGGTTTATCGCAGGTCTGGCAGACAGTAATATCGGGAGCCCGCGGGTCCTGGTGGGAGACCGCTTTTCGAGGCTTCCGCAACAGCGACTTCATCCGCCCGAGTCGCGGGGTCGAGGAGTGCCTGGAGCGGGGCCTTACATCACCGCCCGGCGCGGCTTCAACGGCTGCAGGACTTTGCTAGAGCCCGCCGGGGGCTCCAACAACAAGACCCGGAGTGTGGCCTTGCATCGCCCGGCGTGGCGTTAATGGCCACGGGACAATTGCCATCGCCCGCCGGGGGATTTCACTCTGACTTCGGGAGGAGAATGGGGTGTGCAGGGGAGAGATAATTTTTTTTGCCTTCCATCACAGCGAGGAGGAGATGCGCTGTGATGGATGTCTGTGTAAATTGTGTTGTGTCTTGGGTCTTTTTTTTTCATGTGTGTATGACTGCAGAAACAACATTTCATTTGAGCCTCTATGAGGTTCAAGTGACAAATAAATTGTATTGTGTATTGTGCATTGTGTATTGTGTATCTACTACATCCACTGTCGTAGGTATCACCTTCTCTGAACTGCTCTACATCGGTGAGACCAAGCCCAAGCTTGGCGATCGCTTTGCCCAACACCTCCGCACAGGAACTTTAAAAAAAATGTAAAAATAGACTTTATTCAGGTATTAAATATATACAATACATGAACCGTGCAAAAAATTCGAACCCGATCTCCCGGTGGCTCAGCATTTCAACTCCCCCTCCCATTCCGTATCCAAAGTTTTTGTCCTGGGCTTCATCCATGGCCAGAGTGAGTCCCACCGTAAATTGGAGGAGCAGCACTTCATATTTCGCATAGGTAGTTTTCACCCCAGCGATATGAACATGACTTCTCCAATTTCACGTAGTGCCTGCTTTCTCCTTTCTTCTCCTCCCCTTCTCAGCTCTCCCACAGCCCAGTGTCTCCGCTTCTTCCATTCGTCTTCCCACCCCCCCCTCCCCCAACCCCACATCAGGCTGAAGAAGTGTCTCGACGTGAAACGTCACCTATTCCGTCACTCCATAGATGCTGCCTCACCCGCTGAGTTTCTCCAGCATTTCTGTCTACCTTCGATTTTTCCAGCATCTGCAGTTCTTTCTTAAACATGATTCAAGATGGGTTTATTGTCACGTGTGCCAATTAAGGTGCAGTGAAATTCAAGTTACCATACAGCCACACCATGTGTAAAGCAGTAAGACACACAACCACATGAAATAAAATGTAACATAAACATCCACCACAGCAGCTCCCCAATTCCTCACTGTGACGGAAGGTAATAAAGTCCAATCTCTCCCACTTTCTTCTCTGCGATCGGGGCTGTCGAACCCTCTGTGGTCAAGGCCATCAAAGCTCCCGCAGCCGGCGATTCGAGGCCCTCGCATCAGGTTGATGGAACTACCACGTCGGGACGGCTGAACCTCACTATGACTCGGAACCCTGAATTAAGGGCCTGTCCCATGAGCATGCGCCTGCATGCAGCGAGTGCGACCAAACCGGAAGCGAGGGCCGCGTGGAGATCGAATGAGACATGAAGTTCGAGCGAAGTCCGGGGGAAGTTCGCGCGTGGCGTACGGCATTGAGACGTGCGTACGGCGTCGAGACGCTGCGCACGCCGGCAGGCCATTGCCGCGCGGAATTTTTGAACACGGTCCCACGCGATGTCGGGATCAGCTCCGCACAACTCCATACGGCTCCAGTGATCGAAGTGGGACCGGCCCCGTGAGGCCGTACGGCTCAAGCGACCATGTTAGGTCGCGCTTGCCGCATGGAGTCGCATGCTCATGGGACAGGCCCTTCAGTCTCTAACTGGTGACACCGATGTTTATTTATTTCTATTTCTTATTTTTTTTAAAAGAAGTTAGATAGTAAAGGATAGAAAGATGTGAAATATATAGTGTGTGAAGAAAGAAAACGAGTAAATGAAGAAAGTTGAGAGAGAAAATAGATAAAAGAAAATAAAATAAAAAAGAAAAGGAGATCATTATTTATAATCTTGACCAACCCTCGTCCAGTCCTGAAACAGTTCTTTTACAATTGTGTTGCACCATATGATTCCAAAAAAAGCGACGAATGGAGACCAACTCATTATGAATTGCTCTGATTTATCCATTAGGAGGAATCGCATTTCCTCAAGATGAGCGGTGTCCAACATACTTGCAATCCACATTTCAAGCGTTGGTATTGATGTACCCTTCCAAAATTTAAGTATTAATTTTTTTGCTATTATTAAACCATAGTTAAGGAATAGATTTTGAGATGTGTTCAATTTATTCCCATCTTCCATTACATCAAATATAATCATTTCAGTATTAGGTTCCATTCTTGTCTTGAATAATTTTGTAAATATTTAAAAAATATAATTCCAAAATCTATAAAGTTTTATGGAGGAAACTAAGGAGTGTGCTATAGTTGCCTTTTGGGCTAGACATTTATCACAAGTGGCGGATATATTTGGATAACATTTGTTCAATCTTGTTTTTGAATAATATAATCTATGTACAATTTTAAATTGAATTAGATTATGTCTTTCATTAATTGAACATTTGTGAATATATATCAAGTATTTTTCCCATTTAACCTTCGTAATTTTTTATCATTAGTTCCCGTTCCCACTCTTCTCTAAGTGCCTCTGTCAATGGTAGGTCTATATTTAGAATACTATTATATAAATATGATATTAATTTTTGTGAGTCAGCTTCAATATTCATTGCTTCTTCCAATAAGTCAGGAGTTACTTTTTGATATCCTTGTATATATTTTTTCATGAAATCGCAAATCTGAAGATATTTAAAATATTGGTTGTTTTCCAATTTAAATTTTAATTGTAGTTGTTGGAATGATAGTAGGTTTCCTGTTTCGTACATATCCCCAATCCTTCTAATTCCGAGACTTTCCCATTGGTTATACATCTTATCAATAAGAGATGGTTTAAATAAAGGGTTATTCGCAATTGGCATTAACAGTGATAGATTTCTTAATTTTAAAGATAATTTTATTTGTTTCCAAATTCTTATTGTACCATATATAATTGGGTTCTTCTTATATATTGTGTTATTCAGTTTTTTTGGGGGAGAAAAGGATCCTTCCTATATTACAAGGATGGCAATCCTCCTTCTCCATTTTTATCCATTCTGTCTGTTGGGTAGAACTATCCAACCAATAAATCATATTCTTAATATGCACTGCCCAGTAATAATACATAAAATTCAGAAGTGAAAGTCCCCCGACCTCTTTTGGTTTAAATAAGTGTTTTTTTGTGATTCTATGTGATCTATAGTCCCAAATATAATTAGTAATATTAGAGTCTAATTTTAAAAATATATATTTTGGTATATATACCGGTATAGACTGAAATAGATATAGTAATTGTGGTAGGAAGATCATTTTTATTGCATTTATTCTACCTAAGTGTTTTTCAAAATTTAATCAGCGTATTAAGTTTATTTAATAAAGGTATGAAATTAGCGTTGAATAATGCTTTATATTTTCTAGTAATCTGAATACCCAAATATTTAAATTTTTCTGTTGCGATTTTAAAGGGGAACTTCAATAAGTGTGTAGGTTCTTGAGGTTTTAATGTCATGATTTCACTTTTATTCCAGTTTATTCTATATCCAGAAAAAGACCCAAATTCCTCTATTAAGTTTAATAAATTTGGTATGCTCGTTTGTGACTTTGTAATATATAAAAGCATATCGTCTGCATATAATGAGATTTTATTCTTTGAGTCCCTGGTATTATAGCCCTGAATATTCGGATGAATTCTTATACTTTCAGCCAGGGGCTCTATCATAAAGGCAAATAGCAGGGGTGATTGTGCACATCCCTGTCTATTACCCCTTGATAGTTGACATTTTTGAGACAACATGTTATTAGTTAAAATTCTTGCCATCGGTTTATCATATAATAATTTTACCCATGTTATAAAATTCTCTCCCATATTAAATTTTTGTAATACTTTATATAAGTATTGCCACTCTACCTGATCAAATGCTTTCTCTGCATCCAAAGAAATAATTGATATATCTTCTTCCTCTACTTTATGCGAGTACATTATATTAAACAGGCATCTCAGATTATTAAATAGAAACATAGAAACATATAAATTAGGTGCAGGAGTAGGCCATTCAGCCCTTCGAGCCTGCACCGCGATTCAATATGATCATGGCTGATCATCCAACTCAGTATCCCGTACCTGCCTCCTCTCCATACCCTCTGATCCCCTTAGCCACAAGGGCCACATCCAACTCCCTCTTAAATATAGCCAATGAACTGGCCTCAACTACCGTCTGTGGCAGAGAGTTCCAGAGATTCACCACTCTTTGTGTGAAAAAAGTTCTCCTCATCTCGGTTTTAAAGGATTTCCCCCTTATCCTTAAGCTGTGACCCCTTGTCCTGGACTTCCCCAACATCGGGAACAATCTTCCTGCATCTAGCCTGCCCAACCGCTTAAGAATTTTGTAAGTTTCTATAAGATCCCCTCTCAATCTACTAAATTCTAGAGAGTATAAACCAAGTCTATCCAGTCTTTCTTCATAAGACAGTCCTGACATCCCAGGAATCAGTCTGGTGAACCTTCTCTGCACTTCCTCTATGGCAATAATTTCCTTCCTCAGATTTGGAGACCAAAACTGTACGCAATACTCGGTGTGGTCTCACCAAGACCCTGTACAACTGCAGTAGAACCTCCCTGCTCCTATACTCAAATCCTTTTGCAATGAAAGCTAACATACCATTCGCTTTCTTTACTGCCTGCTGCACCTGCATGCCTACCTTCAATGACTGGTGTACCATGACACCAAGGTCTCGCTGCATCTCCCCCTTTCCCAATCGGCCATAATTTAGATAATAGTCTGCTTTCCCGTTTTTTGCCACCAAAATGGATAACCTCACATTTATCCACATTATACTGCATCTGCCAAACATTTGCCCACTCACCCAGCCTATCCAAGTTACCTTGCAGTCTCCTAGCATCCTCCTCACAGCTAACACTGCCCCCCAGCTTAGTGTCATCCGCAAACTTGGAGATATTGCCTTCAATTCCCTCATCCAGATCATTAATATATATTGTAAATAGCTGGGGTCCCAGCACTGAGCCTTGCGGTACCCCACTAGTCACTGCCTGCCATTGTGAAAAGGACCCGTTTACTCCTACTCTTTGCAACTGAAATGAATATATTTGCTTAATCTCCTTGCTAAAATCTTTGCTAAATTTTTCTGATCTGTATTTAAAAGTGATATAGCTCTGGAAGAGCCCGGATGTTTAGACCAGGCTCCAAGATGTTAAAGTCTACAGGGCCGCCCGTGGCTGGAGCTCTCCACAGTCGATCCGCGGCAAGGAGATATCAGCTCCACGATGGAAATTCAGCGCTGCGTTGAAGCGATGGGTCAGTCTACAGGAAAGGCCGCTCCGCTCCACGGTGTTATGCCACAATGGGGATGGAGATACGTCACGGAAAAAATCACATTTCCGTCAAGGTAAGAGATTGAGAAAAGTTTCCCCCAAAACCACTGCCCCCCCCACACCCCCACACCCCCACACCCCCACACCCCACACAAAACATACCAAGAAACACTAAAACATAATTTTGACACATACTTAAAATAACAAAGCAGAAAGAAAAGACAGGCAGACGGTTTGTTAGGCAGCCATCGTCGACGTCCCGTGCATGCATAGTCTTTCCTCTGATGGATAGCACGCAACAAAAGTTGTTCACTGTACCTCATGTACATGTGACAATAAACAAAACTGGACAAGCGCGACTCATGTGTAGGAAAGAACTGCAATTGCTGGTTTAAATCAAAAGTAGATGCAAAATGCTGGAGTATCTCAGTGGGACAGGCAGCATCTCTGGAGAGAAGGAATGGGTGACGTTTCAGGTCGAGACCCAACTTCAGACCAAAGAACTTAAGCCCAACTCATCCATGCCAACCAAGGTGCGCCATCTAAGCTGGTCCCATTGCCCCTGTTTGCCCCATATCCCTCTAAACCACACGATACAATACGATAGAACTTTATGTATCCCAAGATGGAAATTGGTCTGCCAACAGTCATGAAACAAAAGATACATGAACATGAAATTAAAGTGACGAATGAAAGTCCAGGATTGGGGATGTCGTTTCCATCCTACCCCACGACAGAAGGGGGAGGAGTTGTCCACTTTGATAGCCACAGGGAAGAAGGATCTACTGTGGCGTTCTGTCCAGCTGTGAATTCCTATCCATGTATCTTTACAAGTGTCTTTTATATGCTTCTGCTGGTGTGGAGAAGTGAACTTCGATTGTAATCTCTGCATTGCACACACCTTGTTCGTATTTGGAGCATAATCATAAACCATCAGGGATGATCAGCAGGCCAGGTAGCATTTGGCGAGGAACTTCATAATGCAGATGCTGTGATTTTTTTGTTCCAGATTTTGAACCACTGATGATGAAGGAACTGTGAAATGTTCCCAAATTAAGGTTAGCCTGTGATTTAGAGGGGATGATGCAAACGGTGCTGGGCCCATGTACCTGCTGCCCTTGATGCTCCAAGTGATGGTGGTGGAAGTCAAGGGGTTCATAGAATATAGAACATCATATTGTGTATCTGCACACTGTGGGTGCCTCGAGTATAGTCATGTATTGTCTCTCCGCTGACTGGTTAGCGCGCAGCAAAAGCTTTTCACGGTACCTCGGTACACGTGACAATAAATGTAACTAAACTAAGCTTCTATCCGGTGGGAAAGTGTTTTTCTGTGTGTCTTCTCTTCCCAACTAATCACCATGCTGCTTACCATGGCATGGTGCAGCAGCGATAGAATTGTTGCCTTACAGCGCCAGAGGCCCAGGTTCTATCCTGACTACACGTGCCGTCTGTATGGAGTTTGTACGTTCTCCTTGTTTCTCCGGGGGCTCCGGTTTCCTCCAACACTCCAGAGATGTACAGGTTTGCAGTTTAAACATTGTAAAATGTCCCTAGTGTGCAGGATAACAATAAACTCAACTAAACTAAACTATACTAAAATAAACTAAACTAAAAGAACAGTACAGCACGGGAACAGGTCCTTTGGCCCACAATGTTATGAAAAAGTGTGCTGAAACAAGATGCCAAGTTGCTGATCTCATCAGCCTTCACATGATCCATATTTCTCTGTTCCCTGTACTTCCATGTACCTCTATTAATTATGAGGATTATGAGGTGCTGAGAGAGTTAGATATAGCTCTTCGGGCTAACGGCATCAAGGGATATGGGGAGAAGGCAGGAACGGGGTACTGATTGGGGATGATCAGCCATGATCATATTGAATGGCGGTGCTGGCTCGAAGGGCTGAATGGCCTACTCCTGCACTTATTTTCTATATTCCGATGTTTCTAACAGATCTCTGGAAAGTTGCAGTAGATGGCATGCACTGCAGCCACGTTGCATTGGCAGTGGAGGAGATGGTTAGAATGGCAACTGGTTGCCAGTCAAGCTTTGTGCTGGATGGTATTTTTGCAGTTACAGTTATCCAGGCAAGTTGGGAGTCCTCCATCACACACTTGACTTATGGCCAGCGGTTGATAGAAAGGATTTGTCATCTTCCCATTGCCAGGGAAACGTGTCTCTTCCTAAACCCACAGATCTCAGCTGCACATCACCATACCAAAGCCCAGCCAGTGCCTGGTGTAACTCCATTGCAATGTCACCAGTCCTCTGATGACTAACTCCAGTCCAATGGCTGATGACTAAGTCCAGTAAATTGCGATCAATGATAGTCCGAGGGTCTCCAGTGAACATAAGACCATGAGACAAAAGAGCAGACTTATGCAATTTGGCCCATCGAGTCTGCTCTGCCATTCAATCGTGGCTGATTAGTTCAGTTCAGTTTAGTTTAGTTTAGAGATACAGTATAGAAACAGGCCCTTTGTCCCACTGAGTCTGCACTGACCAGCGATCCCCACACACATACACTATCCTGCAACACAGTAGGGACAATGTACAATTTAATCAAAACCAATTAACCTGCATAGCTGTACATCTTTGGAGTGTGGGTGTAAACCGGAGCATCCGGGGAAAATCCACGCGGGTCACGGGGAGAATGTACAAAGTCCGTACAGACAGCACCCATTGTCAGGATCAAACTCGGGTCTCTGGTCCAAGATGGCGGCGCTGCCTTAGCAGCTGCGGCTCGCCTGCAGTCCGTCTGTTTTTTTTCTTTTTTTGTTGTTGTTCTTTTGTCCTGTTTTAGTTAATTTTTGGTTTATTAGGTTGTGTATGTGTGTGGGTGGAGGGGAGAAACATGTTTTTGGTCTCTTCCTTTGGGGGGGATGCGACGTTTCTTGTCGTATCCCCCGTCTCCATCTCCGCCGAGGCCTAATAGCGGAGCTGGCGGCCGCGGAGCTGGGGCAGCGTTCCAGCGGCAGCGGTCCGACTCCGGAGCTGCGGTGTTCCGACAGCAGCGGCGACCTGGCCTCGGTGATGGGGCAGCGGCAGCGGCAGCGGCGACCTGGCCTCGGAGCTGGGGCAGTGTTCCGGCAACAGCGGCCACCCAACCCGACCGCGGGCCCAGTGTCGGGAGCTCGCAGGTCACAGGTTGCGGACCTGTTCTCCAGAACTACCGCAACAACAGCTGCGTCCACTGGAATGGAGGGCGGCAGCTTCGGCAGCTTCGACCACCCCGGGCCGCGGAGCTGAACCGGCTCGTTCGCGGAGCTCGGATTCAGCCGCGGGACTGACATTACTTACCATCACCTGGCGGGGTCACAATATCTGAAGCCTGGATCGCCTCGGCGCAGATGGAGTACAAGAAGGGATGGGACAAAGACTTAAGACTTTTGCCTTCCATCACAGTGAGGAGGTGCCTGGTGAGCTCACTGCGGCGGATGTTAATTTGTGTTTATTGTGTGGTTTTGTCATTTTGGTACTATATGTAGGACTGCAAGGCAACAACATTTCGTTCAGACCGCAAGGTCTGAATGACCATAAAGGCTACTTTGACTTTGACTTTGATGTGCTGAGCAACCTAAGTGGCGAGTTTAGAAAAGTTTGAAATAATGACATGTTGAAGACCTCCTTCGACTATGTAGAAGACCAGCTTCAACTAGCTACGACTAGCTACAACTAACTTTGGGAAAATTGGTCACCGAATAGTGGAGAGTGAAGACGACCTCCCTTTGACCTCCTTTTGACTATGATGAAGACTATCTATGACTACCTTCGACTACCCTCGATTACCTACGACTAACATGCCGACATACTACGACCTACTATGACCTACTACGACTTAACCTACAAGTAAAAAAAGTATCGATTTTTTCCATGGCAACCTTTTAATTCTTGCGGGCATTTTTTTGTTGTAAAAAACGCCATGACCTAGATGTGGCCTCGAGTACGCGGAGACTACTCTCGAGCATGAAGGAGAGTTACAAAGACCTCCTATGACCTCGTGTCAACCATGCTGCGAGTATGAGTCAAGGGCAAACTCGGCAGAACTCGCGGATTAGGTCACCTAAGTGGGACAGCCCTTAAGGCTGCAACTCTACCGCTGCGCTACTGTGCTGCCCCTTACATTCTTACAATGATTTTAGAGCATCGGAGGGTTATAGTGTCATGGTCATACAGTGATACAGTGTGGGAACAGGCCCTTCGGCCCAACTCGCCCACACCGGCCAACAATGTCCCAGCTGCATTAGTCCCACTTGCCTGTGCTTGGTCCATAGCCCTCCAAAACCTGTCCTGTCCATGTACCTGTCTAACTGTTTCTTAAATGATGGGATAGTCGCAGCTTCAACTACCTCCTCTGGCAGCTTGTTCCATACACACACCACCCTTTGTGTGTAAAAGATACCCCTTGGATTCCTATTAAATCTTTTCCTCTTCACCTTGACCCTATGTACTCTGGTCCTCGATTCCCCTATTCTGTGCATCTTCCCGATCTATTCCTCTCATGAATTTGTACACATCTATAAGATCTCCCCTCATTCTCCTGTGAACCATGGAATAGAGACCCAGCCCCCTCAACCTCTCCCTCTAGCTCACACACTCTTGTCCTGGTAACATCCTCGTAGATCTTTTCTGAACCCTTTCAAGTTTGACAATATCTTTCCAATAACAGGGTGCCCAGAACTGAACACAATATTCTAAATGCGGTCTCACCAACGTCTTATATAACTGCAACATGACCTCCCAACTTCTATACTCAATACTCTGACTGATGAAGGCCAAAGTGTCAAAAGTATTTTTGACCACCTTATCTACCTGCAACTTGACCTTCAAGGAACCATACACCTGTACTCCTAGATCCCATGGCTCCACAAAACCAGTCAGAGGCCTACCATTTACTGTGTAGGTCCTGCCCTTGTTTGACGTGCCAAAATGCAACACCTCACACTCCTCTGTATTAAATTCCATCAACCATTCCTCCGCCCACCAGGCCAATCGATCCAGATCCTGCTGCAATCTTTCACAACCATCTTCACTATCTGCAAAACTACTAATTTAATAAATACCACAGAAGGCCCTAGAAACACCCAACTCTGACAAACGTGTTAATATTTAGCAAACAATCCATCACCAGTTGTATTTTGGTGTATTTCTCTACTTTTTAAATATTTATTCTTCTTAAAGCCCTCACATCTTCTCAATCGTGGGTTTTCTCTGAGATCTTCAGTTTCCTCCCACACTCTAAAGACGTACAGGTTTGTAGGTTAATTAACTTGGTGTAAATTGCCCCTAGTGTGTGCAGGATAGTGTTAGTGTGCGCGGATCGCTGGTCGGCACGGACTCGGTGGGCCGAAAGGTCTGTATCTCTAAACTAAACTAAACTAAACAAGGCTGAAGGGAAAGATGGAAACTCTCCCGACTGCATACAACTTCTTCAAGAATGGCTTTCCTGAAAGAGTAGCAGCAATGACAACAACAGTAAATACAAATTCAAAAAGACTGCAGCTGCTAAAATTCGCAATTTAATAAAAAGAATAAATACTATTAATGCAGCATCTGTGGAAAGAGAAACAGTTAACAGACACAATCAAGGGTCCTTTAATTTACAGCACCTTCCAGCACCATAGATGCTGCTGCACCCGCTGAGGTTCTCCAACAATTTTGTGTACCTTCGATCTGCCAGCATCTGCAGTTCCTTCTTGAATCCTTTAATTTCAGTTTCGTTTATTGTCACGTGTACCCAGCTACATTGAAAAGCTTTTGTTGCATGCGAACCAGCCAGAGGAAAGACAATACATGTTTACAATCGAGCCATTTATTGTGTATAGATACATGATATGGCAATAACGTTTAATGCAAGGTAAAGCCAGCAAAGTCCGATCAAAGATACGATATGGCCAGGACTCAAGGGTCTGAGCTGTAGGGAGAGGTTGAACAGCCTAGAACATTATTCCTTGGAGCACAGGAGGATAAAGAGTGATGTTATAGAGGTGTACAAAATCATGAGAGGAATATATTGCGTAAATGTGTCGACTCTTTTGCCCAGAGTAGGGGAATTGATGACATTGGTTTAGGGTGAGGGGGGTAAATATTTGATATGAGCCTGAGGGGTAACTTTTTAAACTTTCACTATCACTGAAAGGATGGTGGGTATATGGAACGGGCTGTGAAGGAGGTAGTTGAGGCAGGTGATATCATAATATTTAAGAGTAACTTAGAGACACTTGGACAAGTATATGGAACATTTAAGAGACATTTAGATACTTATTGACAGGTACATGGATAGGATGTTTAGAGGGATTGGGGCCAAACACGGGCAGGTGAGACAAATGTAGATGGGACATGCTGGTCGGTGTGGGCAACTTGGGCCGTAGAGTATGTTTCCACACTGTGTGACTGAATCTTATGGACAGCCAAATGCAAATGGTCACTACAAACTTTGGGAGACAATCGCTGATTTACTATCAAGTTGACTGCTGAGGTTCTTTTCAGAAATAACAATGCTTGGCCAAGTGCCTTTCTTGTAAATACTGGCTTGGGGTGAATTTCAGAACTTGGCAGGCAGAGACAATTAATAAAAAGTGATTAAAGTATTCTCCAGTCATTGTCCTTTCTAATCATACACAACAGCTCCAGTAGAAGCAAAGCATTACTTTCGAGAGACTTTGAGCAGAATTCATTGACGCTCTCATGCATTCGATTGCAGTTAATGGCCATGTCCTGTGGGCAAAGTGCACTGTCAGGCCATTAGTAACTTGCCGACGCTTTTTATACTTCCATTAAAATCTGTTGATCTGGTTTTTAAGCAAAATGCAATCAAACTCCAGCAAACATAATGGGAGCTGAAGTCTACGTCTCCAGCTATCATTGTGTATTTACAACGATAAGGACAACAGCAGGGCGGCACGGTGGCGCGTGGTAGTGTTGTTGCCTTTATGCCCCTGTCCCACTTAGGAAACCTGAACGGAAACCTCAGGAGACTTTGCACCCCACCCAAGGTTTCCGTGCGGTTCCCGGAGGTTTTTGTCAGTCTCCCTACCTGCTTCCACTACCTGCAACCTCCGGCAACCACCTGCAACCTCCGGGAACCGCACGGAAACCTTGGGTGGGGCGCAAAGTCTCCAGAGGTTTCCGTTCAGGTTTCCTAAGTGGGACAGGGGCATTACAGTGCCAGAGACCTGGGTTCAATCCTGACTATGGGAGTTTGCATGTTCTCCCCGTGACCTGTGTTGGTTTCCTCCCAGAGCTTCGGTTTCCTCCCACACTCCAAAGGCGTACAAGTTTGCAGATTAATTGGCTTGGTAAAATTGTAAATTGTCCCTGGTGTGTAGGATAGTGTTAGCGTGCGGGGATTGCTGGTCGGGGTGGAATCATTGGGCCAAAGGGCCATCTCTAAACTGAAACAGCACCCGGTGCCTGCACTCTTGTACCTCTGAAGCAACAACTTAGGTCTAGAGGGTGACTATGCTGCACTAGGCTGTGACATCTTGTTCAGTGCTGCCTCATAGCTCCAGACTTCCAGCGTTTTATATCATAGTGTCATAGTCATAGTGATACAGTGTGGAAACAGGTCCTTCGGCCCATCATGTCCTCACCGGCCAACATGTCCCAGCTATACTAGTCCCACCTGCCTGCGTTTAACCCACGTCTCTCTAAACCTGCCCTATCCATGTAACTTTCTAATTGTTTCTTAAACGTTGTGATAGTCCCAGCCTCAACTGCCTCCTCTGGCAGCTTGTTCCATACACCCACCAACCTTTGTGTGAAAAAGTTAACCCTCAGATTCCTATTAAATCTTTTCCCCCACCTTCAACCTATGTCCTTTGGTCCTCGATTCTCCTACTCTGGGCAAGAGACGATGCATCTATAAGATCACTCCTCATCCCCCTGTGCTCCAAGGAATAGTCCCAGCTTACTTAACCACTCCCTGTAGCTTGGACCCTCGAGTCCTGGTAACATCCTCGTAAATCTTCTCCGTGCCATTTCCAGCTAGACAACATCTTCCCAATTACATGGTGCCCAGAACTGTACACAATACTCTAAATGCAGCCTCATCAATGTCTTGTACAACTGCAAAATGACCTCCTGACTTCTACAGTACACTCAATACTCTGACTGATGAAGGCCAATGTGCAAAAAGCCTTTTTCACTACCCTATCAACCTGTGACTTCACCTTCAAGGAATTATGTGTGGAGTTTGCATGTTGTCAAGTCAAGTCAAGAGAGTTTATTGTCATGTGTCCCAGATAGGACAATGAAATTCTTGCTTGCTGCAACACAACAGAATATAGTAAGCATAAATACAGAACAGTTCAGTGTGTCTACATAGCAAAGACCATATATATACACATAAATAAACAGATAAAGTGCAATAGGCTGTCAGAGTTTGTTAGATTGCGAGTTTAATAGCCTGATGGCTGTGGGGAAGTAGCTGTTCATGAACCTGGGTGTACCAGATTTCAGGCTCCTGTACCTTCTACCTGATGGCCATGGAGAGATGTGTGTTTGGCCAGGATAGTGTGGGTCCTTGATGATGCTGGCAGCCTTTTTGAGGCAGCGACTGCGATACATCCCTTCGATGGTGGGGAGGTCAGAGCCGATGATGGACTGGGTGATGAAGTGCTTTGAGAGGTTGATTTTCTGCATTCTATTCTTCTCCTGGTCACTCAAGTTGACGAACCAAGCCACGATGCAACCGGTCAGCGTGCTCTCTACTGTGCACCTGTAGAAGTTCGAGAGCGTCTTTGACATACCGACTCTCCGTAACCTTCTCAGGAAGTAGAGGCACTAGTGTGCTTTCTTTATAATTGCATCAGTGTGCTGGGACCAGGAAAGATCTTCGGAAATATGCACGCCCAGGAATTTGAAGTTCTTGATATAAATGGGATTGTGGGTCCCTATCCTACCCCTTCCAAGGTCCACAATCAGTTCCTTGGTTTTGCTGGTGTTGAGGGCCAGGTTATTGTGCTGGCACCATTTGGTCAATCGGTAGATCTCACTTCTATACTCTGACTCGTCACCATCAGTGATACGTCCCACAACAGTGGTGTCGTCGGCGAACTTGATGATGGAGTTCGCACTATGTCCGGCTACGCAGTCATGAGTGTAAAGCAGGGGGCTGAGCACGCAGCCTTGAGCTGCTCCCGTGCTGATTGTTTTCGAGGCTGACACATTTCCACCAATACGGACAGACTATGGTCTGTGGATGAGGAAGTTGAGGATCCAATTGCAGAGGGATGCGCAGAGACCCAGTTCTGTGAGTTTGGTAACCAGCTTGGAGGGGATGATAGTGTTAAACGCTGAGCTGTAGTCAATGAATAACAGCCTGACACATGAGTTTTTGTTGTCCAAGTGGTCCACAGCGGAGTGGGGAGCCAGCGAGATCGCATCCACCATTGATCTGTTGTGGCTGTAAGCGAACTGTAGTGGGTCGAGATTCTTGTCGAGGTAGGAGTTGATTTGCACCATAATTAACCTCTCAAAGCACTTCATCGCCACAGAATTTGTGCCACTGGTCGATAGTCATTGAGGCACGTCACCTTACTCTTCTTGGGCACCGGTATAATTGATGTCCTTTTAAAGCAGGTGGGAACTTCAGACCTCAGAAGTGAGAGGTTGAAAATGTCCGTAAAAACTCCAGCCAGTTGGGCCGCACAGGTTTTTAGAACACAACCGGGTATACCATCAGGTCCAGGCGCTTTCCGAGGGTTAACCCCCCTGAAGGATTTCCTGACGTCGGCCTCTGTGACTGTGACTGAAATACCATCACGGTGAAACTCCATGTGACTGCATGAGTTCCCTCAAACTGCTTTCTTCCTTCATCCCAAAGCTATGTGGATTGATCAGTTAACTGTCCACTATAAATTAATCTGAGTGATTAGAATGGGAGCCAGGGGTTATGGCGCAAAGGCAGGAGAATGGGATTGAGAAGGAAAGATGGATCAGCCATAATTGAACGGCGGAGTTGACTTGAGTTCAGTTCAGTTTAGTTTGTCACGTGTAGCGAGATACAGTGAAACACTTTTGTTGCATGCTAACCAGCAAGCAGGAAGACAATACATGATTACAATCGAGCCATTTACAGTGTACAGATACGTGATAAGGTAATAACATTTAGTTCAAGGTAAAGTCAGCAAAAATAGTCAAAAATAGTCTGAGGGTCACCAATGAGGTAGATAGTAGTCCAGGATTGCTCTCTGGTTGTGGTAGGATGGTTCAGTTGCTCAACAGCTGGGAAGAAACTGTCCCTGAATCTGGAGGTGTGCGTTTTCACACATCTATAACTTTTGCCTGATGGGAGAGGGGAGAAGAGGGAGTGATTTGATTGGATTTTAAGGAATATAGGTTCAATGGGAAATTTAAGAGCGAATATGATTGTTCTATGAGGTGGCATGTACGCGATGGGGCAAAATGTCCTCCTTTTGTGATTAAATGTTCTGAATGGATGAAAACTGCCTCGAAGAATTCCTGATTGAAAGCTTTGATTTCCAATACCTGACCCCAATATAAAGAGTCTTAGAAACATAGAGATGTACCACACAGATGTAGGTCCTTTAGGTTATCTTGTCCATTCCAACCAAATTGACATATTGTTACTCGTTCCAATAGTTTGCATTGGCCAATAACCCTCCAAAAGCTTCTTATCCATATGTCTGTCCAAATGTTTAGCTCAGTTTAGTTTACTTTAGAGATACGGAGCGGAAGCAGGCTTTTCGGCCTACTGAGACCATGCCGACCAGCAATCCCCGCCCACTAACAATACCCTACATAAACTAGGGATAATTTTACATTTATACCAAGCCAATTAACCTACACATCTGTAGGTCTTTGGAGTGTGGGAGGAAACTGGAAATCTCGGAGAAAACCCACATGGTTGCTGCAAGAAAATAGACCACCAAGTCAGGATCGAACCCGAGTCTCTGGCGCTGCAAGCGCTGTAAAACTGCAACTCTGCCGCTGCAGTAATTGAAAAGCAAATATTCCCTTCTGTCGAGAGAGAGAAACGTTTATGACCAGAAAATTGAAAGTTTATTGCAATCCAGGTTTTGCAATCAGTCCATATAAAGATAGCAGTAGACAATTTCATTATATTTTATGAATATTTAACAGCCATATTACACAATATATCACTAAGATCAGAGGCAAAGGAATATTTCAATTCTTATACAGAATAACTTCAGGCTCCAGAACAGATATGACCTTACAGTGATAGATTTAAACCAAGTAAGTGACAGGCAAATGTAGTCATTATTAAAGATGCGATCAGCATATTGCATGGCATTCAACTCATCTCAAGTTATGGAAGTATTTTACTCTCAGATTATGGTGAATGAATAATGATCCTCCATCAGTCAGCTAGTGAATGACTTCAGATGAAAATTGCTCATTATACTCATTTAAATTGAAAGTCAGAAATAACTTCATAATCAAGACCAATTTGGAAATGAGGATATTGGTCACTTTTAATTTCACTTTCAACACCACTGCTACAATGACAATCACACCCAAGGAAACTGTGACCTGTGAAATTAAGCAGAACACATTTAATGGGGTTACTGAGTCCTGTAGTAACTCAGCGGGTCAGACAGCCTCTCTTGAGAATGTGTAGGAAGGAGCTGCCGATGGTGGTTTACACCGAAGATAGACACAACATGCTGGAGTAACAAGGCGGGACAGGCAGCATCTCTGAAGAAAAGGAATGGGTGACATTTCAGGTCTTGAAAAGGGGTCGACCTGAAACATCACCCATTCTTTCTCTCCAGAGATGCTGCTTACCCCATTGAGTTACTCCAGCGTTTTGTGTCTATCTTCGGGACACTAATGGTTCTTGGTTTCTTGGTTTCTTGGCCCTCCAAAATATTCCAAATGGAATTTAAACTGGAGGTAGTTCTGTTGAGATCTATCATGGACCCAATAAGTCAAATAACCATATAACCATATAACAATTACAGCACGGAAACAGGCCATCTCGGCCCTACAAGTCCGTGCCGAACAATTTTTTTCCCCCTTAGTCCCACCTGCCTGCACTCATACCATAACCCTCCAAATGAATGATGAAATGTGACCCATTTTTACAATTTGACTGAATAGATTGGATAGATGTACTCAGCCACTAGCCAGAGAGTAGGGGAATTGTGAACGAGGGGACATATGGTTTTATGGTGAGGGGGGAAAGTGTGTAGGAAGGAACTGCAGCTGCTAGTTTACACAGACAGAGAATGCTTGAGTAAATCAGCGGGACAGGCAGCATCTCCGGAGAAAAGGAATGGGAGATGTACGGGTCGAGAACATTCGTCAAGAACCCGAGGGACAACTTTTTCACACAAAGGGTGGTGGGTGTACGGAACGAGCTGCCGGAGGAGGTAGATGAGGCAGGCACTATCATAAAGTTTAAGAAACAATTGGACAGGTGCATGGATAGGACAGGATTAGAGGGATATGGGCCAAACACAGGCAGGTGGGACTAGTACATATGGGACATGTTGGTCGTTGTGGGCAAGTTTGGCTGAAGGGCCTGCTTCAATGCTGTATCACTCAATGTCTCATTTCAACTTTGCTGATCTTAGCTGTGATGCTTGAAGTGATTTAAAATGCCCAGAGTCGGTTCATGAGGATCTGTGCTCTGGGACGCGATGCCTTTTCACCCCAATCTTCTACAAGATACAAGATTCATTTATTTGTCACATGTGCCAGTTGGTCCACTGAAATGTGATCACCATACAGCCATACAATAAAATAAAGAACACACACGATAGAGTTCAACATAAAACATCCCCACACAGCAGAATCTGGGAAAGGAAGGCACCAAAGTCAGTCATCTTCCTCTGATCTTCACCCGTGGTCGGGGCCTCCGGAGCCCTCCGCAGTCGCCGCTATGGGTAGCCCGCCACTCAGGCCCGCTCGCTGGGATGTTGGAACTCCGCCGTCGGAACGTGAGGCCAATATCAGTGGCTTGGACCTCCAAATCGGCCACTTCCCACCGGAGTCCGCAGCTCCCGACGTCCCCAGGCCGGGCCGGGCAGAGATTCACGGCTGGCGGCCCTCGGCAAAGGGCCACAGGACTCCACAAAGTCGGTCAGCGCCGCTCACGCTGGGAGCTCCGTGAACCACAGTTCCGCGATGTTGGAGCAGCGGGCTCAATGCTCCGGAGCTCCAAACGGCGATCCAGGTAGGTATCGCCCGCTCCGCGTTGAATCCAGCGCCGCGCCGCCGCTGTCGAAGCTCTGTTCCGGACCCCGGACTCCGGTAGGAAAGGCTGCTCCAACCCAGGGGTAGGCCGTGAGGAGTGAGTGGAGGGGGGGGGGGGGGGGGGGTCGAGGACGCGGAGAAATAGTCGCATCCCCGCCAGGAAGCGACTGGGAAACGTTTCCCCCTTATCCAACCCCCCTCCCCCACATAGAAAAACTAAAGAATCCCCAAAACAAACTGTTTAGACAAACTAAAATTTAAAAAAGATGGGGAAAAAAACGGACAGACTGTAGGCAGAGGCGCCTTCAATGCAGCGCCCCTAGTGGAAGTCTAATATCTACCCTTATTCACATTGTAGCAATGTTGGCAGCTCCATCTTGTGATTACATGGCAAGAATAATCTTTAATGTATTTTATTTTCGGAGTAGTTGGGCTTGACGAAGTGAGAATCGCCAGTTCTTCTTCTTATCAATGTTGCGCTGAATTCATTGAACCAGCACAGTGGTCAGATAGGTTATCGATTAACTGTCTTCATCCAATAATGACCTTTCAGTTGAAGAAGAGTTCTCTCTTGACTGCGTTCCAATATTAGCTTTAATTATGAGCTGTAAGAGATGGTGTGGGTCTGAGCCACCATGGTCCAGGGCAGGGAAGTTGACAGAGCCCAGAAGGCTCACCAAATGGGAGTACCTTAGATGGGCGACTTGGCCAGCATGAATACGTTTAGGTCAAATCAGTTTAATTTATTATTGTCACGGGTACCGAGGAACAATGAAAGGCTTTAACGGTACGTGCTGTCAAGTCAGCGGAAAGAGTTGTCGTTACTCTTTTGCATATTTTTAATTCATTTGTTCTATATTTCTCTACATCATCATCTAGATCTCTCCTTTCCCTTTCCCTCTGAAGAAGGATCTCGACCTAAAATATCACTCATTCCTTCTCTCCAGAGATGCTGCCTGTCCCGCTGAGTTACTCCAGCTTTTTGTGTCTATCGTCGGTTTAAACCAGCATCTGCAGTTCCTTCCTCCACTTAAGAGCGGAAAGACTATACATGATTACAATCAAGCTGCCTACAGTGCACAGATACGGGATAAAGGGAGTAACGTTTAGTGTGAGGTAAAGTCCAGTAAAGTCTGATTAAAGATATTCCAAAGGTCTCCTTTTAGGTAGATGGGAGGTCAGGACCGCTCTCCAGTTGGTGGTAGGATGGTTCAGTTGCCTGATAACAGCTGAGAAGAATCTGTCTCGGTTCAGCCCATCAAGTGTACTCTGCCATTCAATCATGGCTGATCTATCTTTCCCTCTCAACCCCATTCTTCAGCCTTTACCCCATAACCCCAACGCCTGTACTAATCAAGTATCTGTCAATCTCCGATGAAAATAAAACAAACTTGCAGTGATGTTGGAAATCTGAGATGAAAAACACAAAATGCAGGAATTCCGAAGGTGCCGCTGAGGAGAAGCCGAGGCCGGAACCTGTTGAGTCAGAGGTGGAGCCTCGCGGGTTGATGGAGCCATCGGTGCCTGGTTTTACGCGGCCGGGGCCTAGGTCAGCGCCACGGAGGCGTCTGGAGAGGTCCCAGCGGAAATAGTGGAGAGGTCAGTGCAGATGTCAATGATGGCGTCGAATGACGGATGAGGACGGACACGTGGAAGTGAGGACGCCACTGCCGAGGGATGGAACAAAGGAGGACCCAGCGTGGGGGGACTGCCGTGAGGGGGGAGGAGTAGAAGAACAAAGGGGGAACTGGTGGGGAGGGGGGGGGGAGGAGATTTGTAACATTGTAATCGCCCTTTAGTGGCGACTATTTGCATACCTCGGGTGAGGAAAGAGTAACAATATGAAATGACACTTCTCGAGGGAGTAGATGGGGATGATTTCGGTCGGGACCCTTGCGCAATCTGAAGAAAGACCCCGACCCAAAACATGTCCTATCCATTCCCTTTGAAGATGCTGCCTGGACTATGTGTTTCACTCAAGATTCGAGCACCTGCATTTCCTTGTGTTTAGTTTCGAGATACTGCCCTGAAACAGGCCCTTCAGCCCACCGAGTCCACACCAACCTGCACATTAACACTATCCTGCATACACTAGGGACAATATTTACATTTCTGCCAAGCCAATTAAACTGCAAACCTGTGCATCTTTGGAGTGTGGAGAAAACAGAAGATCTCGGAATAAAACTACGCAGGTCACGGGGAGAACGTACAAACTCAGTGCAAACAGCACCCATAGTCGGGATTGACCCCGGGCCTCTGGCGCTGTAAGGCAGCAACTCAACCGCTGCACCACCGTGCATCTCAGACTAGGTCTCGACCTGAAACATCACTCAAGTGTGAAGGAGGGTCTCGACCCGAAATGTCACCTATTCCTTCTCTCCAGAGATGCTGCCTGTCCATTTTGTTTCTATCTGTGGAGTTACTTTGGAAACAGACTTTGGTCTCCCTAGTACCTAAAGGGCCTGTTCCACCTAGGCGGTTTTTTTCAGCAACTGCAGGCGACTGTCATAGTCATAACAGGTCGCCGAGAAAGCAGCAACTGGACCCCCCTACAACAATGTCTATGACAATGTCTACAACAACCTACCACCTAGTCGTCTTCAAGTTACGGCAATCTACCGACAACCGGCGAACCATTAGGACGTCCACCTACGACCACACCTATGACACCTACATCCACACAGGCAACAATCTATGACAACCAAAGTCAACCTACGTCCATCCCCAACTACAAGCAGCGACCCTGTCGGCGACAACTGAAGACAACTGAAGACAATTAAGTTGCCGGTACCTGTCGCCGGTTGACATAGGTTGACGTAGGCAGTCGCCAATGGAATTCATTGAAAGTACCCACTGACAAACAATGTCACCTGGCGACAACCTGCGTCATCCGGGTGACAACCTACGACAGCGCCTACGACAGGAGAAGACAAGGAGAAAACAAGTTACATTAAGCCCAAAGTCGCTGAAAAGTTTTGAACATTTCAAAATCCAGTGGCGTCTAGAAAAACTTTACAACTCTTTAGGCGACTTGAGAAGACTATTCACGACCATACAGGCGTCACCCCGCGACCATGTAGTGACAGCATAGTCGCCTGTAGACGCCGAAAAATTCGCCTAAGTGGGACGGGCTAAAGTTCATTTGTCGCCGGCTCTGATTGATCCTGGTCTTTCCTCGCCTCGATCTCTTCATCCCCCACCCCCTCCTCACCCCAGTCCCAACTTTCAGTCTGAAGAATGGTCACCTATCCATCCCTCCAGAGGCGCTGCCAGCAAATTATGTCTGACTTTGGTCTGAATTAACTTGTGTTGTATATCATAGCCCAGAAAGAAAATCTTTCTTTGCGGCAAAGATCCTATAGCAGAGCAAGATGGGTTACTCTCACGCAAACGTGAGGTACGCTCATTGGTGGATTCATGGGTGATTTTATGCCTCATTTTAGCAACCTGCCTCCGCCATCTTGTTCCGCCATCTTGCTCCGCTTTCTTGCTCCCGCCTTCTTGCTTCCGGCCAAAGATTGGATCCGCAGCGAGGAGAAGGAGTGTGGGGCCCGGGGCAGCGAGTGTGGGGCCCGGGGCAGAAGGAGTGCGGGGCAGCGAGGAGAAGGAGTGTGGGGGCCCGGGGCAGCGGGGAGAGAGAGTGCGGGGCCCGGGGCAGCGAGGAGAGAGAGTGCAGGGAGAAGGAGTGCGGGGCCCGGGGCAGCGAGGAGAGGGGCATAGGAGGGGGGGGCATTGTAGTAAGGGGGCAGGCGAGAGAGTGCCGGGGGGGATAAGGCCTAGTGTGTGTGAAGTTGCAGGGAGGTTTACAATGTTTCTTATTTACAATGTTTCTTATTTAATGTCCCTTGTCTAGTCTGAAATAAAGTTCATTATTGGATTAGAAGAAATATAATTGTGTGTGTTATATACATTTATATAATTTTCATGTATGTGTGTTTATAAACATTTTATTCTTTAACAAGAATCAACAGAATTATGAACTAACAGAATTATGAATCTAACCCTATAACACGCACAAAAAGTCTCCCCCTGTCAATCACCCTGCGAGTCGGGTCGGTTCCGGTTACTACAAAATCAACTCAAACACGACTTGTGAGCCATTTAAAAATAAATGATTTAAAAAACATTAAAAAAGACAACTACCCGAATCAAATTTTATTCTTGACAAGAAGTTTGAACTGACAGATTTATGAATTTTTATAGGGGGACTTTTTATAGGGGGACAGTCGAGAGCACATTAACCAACGACATCACTTCCTGGTTCGGGAGCTGCAAGGCGTACGAACGGCACCAACTTGACAGGATTGTGAAGACCGCCAGCAGGATTATTGGTGCTCCACTCCCTTTCAACAGAGCCATCTCCATCATCAAAGACCTCTACCACCCATCGCATCACATATTCTCCATCCTGCCATCTGGGAAGAGGTACAGGAGCATTAGCTGCAAAACCAGCAGGATGCTCCTCAGCTTCTTCCCGCAGGCTATAAGACTGATAAACGGACTTAGCCCCCTGCCAAAGTATCACGCACCAACCACCAACCTGGACACACTGCAGCAGCTGTCGATCGGAACGCCTGTTGATGTTTAGTAGAGAATAGAGTGTTTAATTTAATTTGTTCATGATATATGTATTTTTTATTTCTATTTACTTGTTGTTATTTGTACTGTACACTGAACGGACACTGGTTGAGCAACATTTTTTTGTTTCTTCTGGGTATGTGAGTACTCAGGAAACAACAATAAAGATATACTGATACTGAATCTGACCCACACAAACTGTTGCCCCGCAACATTGATTACAGTGCGAGTCGGGTCGGGTTAGGTAGGCTCAGGTTGCTAAAATGGGCGTGGAAAAATGCCCATGATCCCCTCCATAGCGTACTACACGTCAGTCCATTGCATTTAGCAGAAGTAGTCTATCTTGCTCTGCTATAGAATCTTTGCTTTGCGGCATAATGATGCAAGTAACAGAGGGCTGTGGAGGCCAAGTCAATGGATATTTTTAAGGCGGAGATTGACAGATGCTTGATTAGATAGAGCTCCGGGGGCTAGTGGAATCAAGGGATATGGGGAGATGATAGGCACGGGTTACTGATTGTGGATGATCCGCTGGATGGCCTCCTCTTGCATCTATTTTCTATTTTTCTATGTTTCTAATACAGGCGTCAGGGATTATGGGGCGAAGACGGGAGCATGGGGTTAGGAGGGAGAGATAGATCAGCCATGAATGAATGGCAATATAGACTAGATGGGCCGAATGGCCGAATTTTGCTCCTGGAATTTATGAACATGAAGTTCAACAACGATCCAGAAATTTGCTGAGGTTTCTTAAATGTAGGATGGTCTATAAAATTCACAGTCAGGAGGGTTTCATGAAATAATTTGATGGATTTCTAGAGACTGAACACATAGTTCTTATTGATTTCCGAGGCATGGTTTAAAGTGCCTCTTTAAAGGGAGGAGAGTCACAATGAGTTTTAAAGAGAGAATAGTAAGATTAAACGAGAACTTACCAGTTTGAAGTTTGATCTTTATTTTATGAGGAGAAACGTGGAGGGATTATGTGAAGACCCCGCCAGTACGTATGCGTGTCAATCTTCAAAGCAGCGGTGTGAAATCACAGACAACAGTTATTGAACTGAACATAGTAAGATAAGAGAACCATAATACCAGTTGACCTTTATGATAGAGGGCTGGGAGCGGAGGGCACGTAATCCCTCAACGTTACTCCTCATAAAATAAAGATCAAACTTCAAACTGGTAAGTTCTTGTTTAATCTTATTATTTTACTTCGGAGTCACGTGAGTGACTACGTGAAGATTTTAAAGCTCTGTGATTTCATGCCGTGGAAACGAGTTGAGAGGAGGCGTCATACACTGCATCAGTAGGCCAATGATGAGTGAACATTAATATTGCATTCAGACATGACATTGTTATAGACATGTTGATGCTATTAATGAACAATAGTGCAATAGTAACCTCCCTCAACCGGGAGGAAACATACCTAACATAGAGTTGGCAAATACCCCCAATCTGGCAATGAATTTGATCTGAATATTTGGACAGATCAATAGTTTGACCATCCTGCAGCCGCTAGGATGTGGTCCATAACCTTGTTGCTGAGGTATAGCGGTCCTGGTGGAGTGAGACTGAAAATGTCAATGTTCACTCCTGTATATGCCAGACCTATTTAATCTTCTGGAGAAGGTTTGTAGTGATTCCTTCTAACAAGGTTTATGTAACTAACAATATTGCTAGTCCGAGTCTATGAGACTCTTAGGGGCCTTGACATACTGGTGTAGATGCGTGATTACACGAAACCCAAGGTCCATGGGATATGCAACATCTAGTTTGGCCTTATCTACTCTGCTTGACTGATCATGAACAAAACATGTTATTATAGCCCACAGATATGATCATCCTATCCAGTGTTGCAATGACTGGACCCATAGCGCTGTACTCAGCATCATGGCATAATCACTAGTACGTGAGTATGACCATGGACAGGGATGTTGCTGGTGCCCATCGGTGAAGTGACGTAGTACAATGTTAACAACCCATATCTCTGCGTCCCTAGACCTGGGAGGTTTTAAGTTGACGATACCTTCATAATCTAAATGTCAGAGGGTGAGACCGGACAGAGTGGTTTATGTTCCCTGCAGGCCAAATGATGAGGAGGTACTTCAGGCGCAGTAAATGGAATATGAAATTAATGTTATCATCCCATAAAACTGAATTTCAAGATGTCAATCATCCGTGCCGAGTTAAACGTAAAGAAGCATAAACAATACTTCCCATCTCCTATGAGGAATGCTGCTATTTGATGCTATTCCTGCAATCTGCAGTGAGCACTCCCAATGCTTTAGGTTTGACAACCCGAGCCACAGGAACGGTCCTCTCAGAGTCTGTAAGTCAACGCATTGATTATATCATGCAAAAGGATGGTTTCAACATCACAACTGAACCAGCATCTTTGTGTGCCCAGGAATAACCATGTAAGGTTTCATGCACATTCCCCACATTAGCGGGAACCATGGGTAAATCACCCAGGTAGGCACTATGAAAAGCCGGAAGCGGGAATTTTGCATGACCCGTCCTATGAGGACAAATGGAGGAAGACATAAAAGACCATTCCTCCCTTGTGTAGCGAGAATGCACCCTTCGCCACTGATATGCCTCGTATTTTTGCAACTGGTGATTGAGCCTGGATGCAAGCATCTCGATCGTTAGTGTTCCATCGATCCACAATGTCATTAAATACCTTGTGACCTTGCACATTCATTCTGTGTTGACTTTGATTTGCATGATAATACACCAGTGCTAAATGAGGTTAGGTAAAACTATCACCGGATACTTTGATTTGATTGTACCTTAGTGATTAACATATTCCACCACCAAAGTGTATCACCCAGGACTTGTGCATGCAGATTATGCATATTCACACACCTTTAATGCACAGAATGCACCTGGTGTCCATTTGGCAGTTGATACCTTGACTGAACAATTGATAACTTGTGCTAATCCCATCTGCCTCCGTAACTAGAAATGGTATAGTAAAATTCCCCATCTTTGAGCAATAGTATCAGTTTTGTGAATGACTGAAGATTTACGGATGAGAGTTTAGTGGAGCAACGCTGAATACTGTTCGTCCATCATTGTGACTTGATAGTTTCAGCTGGGAATAGCAGATGTCTAATTTTTTTTGTCTCAGAGCCGAATCCCAGACAAATAAATGGATTGATTGTATTCCAATAATCAATAGTTTTCAGTTGGTATCAGCTTGATTTAAATTTAACTGGACGGGTTAGAACCCCATTTATCAATATAGCTATGCGGCTGATAAGGCTAATTTAGTAAAATTCAGTATGTTCATATCATCCAGATTGGGCCATGCTACTTATTGTTAGCTCTGTGCACTCAAGCACTGATTGTAGTGATTTGGTAAATAATCTGGAAACTGAAGTTAGCCCATTTTGCAACGATACTGAGTGTATCATTGCCTCATCCAGTTAAATTTCAAATATCTTCAACCCTGTGAGCAGAAATGATCACATGGAAGTTATTCAGAAATGTCTATACTGCACTTGCGGTTTGAGGCTGTTGACAATGATCAGTCCACATCTCCCATAATTGTGAGCCTGCCTTGAAAGGCTACTCCAACCATACCTGTTGTGCAGTATATAAACTAATCTTATGTTATCCCAAACCAGGGTAAATATTCAAACCAGTGTAATTGGTGGTTGTTATTCACAGCTTCTCCTACTGCTGGTTGTGTTGTTCCTGCACCCCGAGCACACTTGTGGTATCTTCAGCCAAACCCCTGTCTTCAAAGTCAGCCCAGAAGTGACTCCTAATGCTCCCCTCTGTCGAGGGAGATGCATTATGCAGCCCTCAATAAGGTGCTGCCATGGGCGTCCTAGGACCCCCTGGTGACTAGACTCCGTATACTCCATGCATGTCACATTGAGGCTTCTGCTCCATCAACAGCTCCATGCGGGATATGCGATCATAGTCACACTCCCCGCTCCCCCCGGCGGTGAGTCTTCACAGCCTGACTCGCCTGAGTCTTCGGCTTGTCCGACTTCTGCTTGGCCTTCTCGCCTGTCTGTGGTGGCGATTTCCGACTGTGCAGGTGCCAGGTCGGAGACTGCTGATCAATAGCGATCCAGGTGCAGTCTACCGCTGCTGACTGCCCGCAATTCCGCGGTCCTCCTCAGTCAGTCTGGATGTGGTCCATTCCTGTAACATATTCTCATAAAATAGCACACAAAACGACCTATGAGAGTTAGATTTACTGCACGTCCTGTTTTAAAATCTTCTGCTGCGGGGCAACGTTCCTCCTGAGCCTGGTCTCCTGGTCTTAGTTGTTGCAGCTGTGTTCCCTCTGTGGTCCTTGTAGAAAGGTTTTCCCATGTCGGGTATTTCTTCTCCCCGAGCTTTACCTCCACGGTTTCTCTGTGGCAGGGCTTCTCGCCGTGATGTTCTCCAGTCGGGGCTTCCCCGCCCCCCCTCCTGAGCTGGGTTTCCCCGCAGTAATTGCAGGCCGTGATATCCCCGCGGTCCCTATAAAAGGGATAGCCACGATTTACAAAGTTGGGGGGGGGGAGGGGGGGTATCTGCTCTGGGTGCCACCAGAACCATATGAATCCGCTGGTTTACTGCCAGCGGCTCGGAAGGCGACTTACCGCGCCCCCCCGCTCCCCACATTCTTCCGAGCAGGTTCTTCAGGTGTAACTGGCAACAATATGAAGCCTTCAAGAAGGAACTGCAGATGCTGGAAAATCGAAGGTGCACAAAATGCTGGAGAAACTCAGCGGGTGCAGCAGCATCTATGGAGCGAAGGAAATAGGTGACGTTTCGGACCACAACCCTTCTTCAGACTGAAGAAGTGTTTTCGGCCCGAAACGTCACCTATTTCCTTCGCTCCATAGATGCTGCTGCACCCGCTGGTTTCTCCAGCACCTTTTTGTGTACCACCAATATGAACCGCTGGCTCTACTGCCAGCGGCTCGGAAGGCGCATCCACCGCCGCCCGCTCACCGCGTTCTTGCGGTCTCCAGAGCGACTTGGTCCGTGGGCAGGCATCACCGTAACCGGGGTTCCTGGACGTTCGTGTCTGGGGGTTCCCCCTTAGTCCCGCCTTTACCCCGGACGTTTAGCAGGACCTCTAAGTGGAGGTTTCCTGCAAGAAGATGAAAAAAAACCTGAAAACGTTTTTTAAAAAACTTACCTCAGGTCTGTTGCTGGCAGGAGAATCACGTCATTCCTGCCAGTCATCACGCAATGCGATAGACTATATGACACACAATGCGTACTGGGCGGGATCTTCACGTAGTCACTCATGTGCCTCCCAAAGTAAAATTTCAGCACTTTGATCACATTCAACAAAAGATGCACTTAACATTGCTGGAGCCTTTAAAGACCAAGCCTTTAAAAGACTTTAAGACTAACAATCTGGTGGGAATTTCAGGGTGAGGGGTCCAAGTCAAAACGGCAAATCTTTCTTTCCCACGAAGATGCTGCTTGTCTCACTGACTTTCTGCAGCAGATGGGCTTCAGCAGCACTTGGCTCATATTCACTGGAATTCAGAATGATGAGAGGGTATCATATAGAAACATATACAATTCTTAAGGGATTGGACAGAACAGATGCGGGACAAAATTTCCCGTTGTTGGTGAAGTCCGGAACCAGGGATCACAGTTTAAGAATAATAGCCCTGTCCCACTGTACGAGTTCATTCAAAGACCTCCTCCCCGAAAAAAAAAATCAAACTCGTGGTAAGTACGTAGAATGTACGTAGCGGGTATGTCGAAGCTCGGGGACGTCTCTTAGCAGCTCGTAATGCAGGTACTCGGGAAACGCGGTTAGAACAGGGAAGACACGTGAAGATTTTTCAACATGTTGAAAAATGTCCACGAGAGCCCCGAGTACCGACGCGCGGCCGTTACCGTAAATCTCCGCGTTCGAATCAGGGCAAACCCGGAAGAACTCTTGAATGAACTCGTACAGTGGGACAGGGCTTTAAGGGTCTTTTGGGACTAAGATGAGGAAAATCTTTTCATCCAGAGAGTTGTGAATCTGTGGATTCTCTTGCCACGGAGGGCCAATTCACTGGATGTATTCAAGAGAGAATTAGATTTAGCTCTTATGGCTAACGGAATCAACGGATATGGGGGGATTAGCAGGAAAAGGGGGTACTGATTTTGGATGATCAGCCATGATCATATTGAATGTCAGTACAGGCTCGAAGGACAGAATGGCCTACTCCTGCACTTATTGTCTATGTTTCTATGTTTCTATATTGTCTATTGACTGTCCGTTCCAGATTCTACAGTCTTTTGTGTCCCCACCAAAGGCCGAGATCTGCAAAAGTTTCGTTTCATTTAGAGATACAGTGCAGAAACAGGCTCTCCGCGTCGCGCACTGACTAGTGATCCCCGTACACCAACACTATCGTACACACACTCGGGACAATTTACAATTATACCAAGCCAATTATCCAATGTATGTCTTTGGAGTGTGGGAGGAAACCGGAGCACACCCGGAGAAAAAAACCCACGCAGTCACGGGGAGAACAAACATACTCTGTACAGACAGAACCTGGATCAACCCAGGTCTCTGGTGCTGCTGCAGGCAGAAACTCTCTACCACTGCGCACTGTGCCAGCCCCAATAGCTGTCGGAAGAAAACAGAGTTTACATTTTACAATGGACGACCCTTTTGTTAGACTTGACGTACTGAAATCTCTCCTGCATCTTTTGTTTGCACTTGAAATGTAAACTCTAACTCTTCCCACAGATGTTGGGGGCAGCACAGTGGTGCGGCAGTAGAGTTGCTGCCCTTACAGCACCAGAGACTTAGGTTCGATCCTGGCTACGGGTGCTGTCTGTGGTTTAGTTTGTGTACTTTCACCCCGTGATCTGCGTGGGTTTTCGCACCGGAGCTCCAGTTTTTCTTCTACATTCCAAAGACATACAGGTTTGGATGTAAATTGGCTTGGTATAAATGTAAATTGTCCCTAATGTGTGTAGGATAGGGTTAAGCTGGCTGGGATCGCTGGTCGGCGCGGGAGTAGGGTGGGCTGAAGAAGCTGTTTCGCGTGCTGTATCTCTGAACTAACATTAAAATGTACTTGGCCTGCTGATATGTTTTGCCCCCGCTTTTCTGTTTTATGAGTTTTAAGATTTCTAGCATCCAACGATTTGTTTTTGGATCGTGCATTTTGAAACTTATTGCAGCTGCTCAGGGAAAGCTTGCATTTCGTTGGACCTAAATTGTGTAGGATTGGATTTAGCAATTAACTGACATAAATAGAAACATGTGTCAGTAGAAGGAAGGATTAAAGGGTTACTTTTCTACTAATTGAAAAGCAATGCTGTGCAGATGCTGAGATTCTTGAACTAAACTACGAATACATCTAGGAAACATTTAGCAGGTCAGGCAGCATCTGTTGAGAGGTGACTTCTTAGGAGTAGTCTTGCCAAGAGTCGTACTAACACAATTTCCTTATCCACTTCCGCACTTCGCTCACTTTTCACCACGTCGGTCCTGAAGAAGGATCCTGGACATCATCTGTCTTTTCCTCCACAGATGCTGCCTGACCTGCTGAGTTTCCTCCAGCAGTTGGTTTGAAGAAAGATTACAACAGCCTCTGCAAAGTCGTTGTGTCTCATGTTACTCTGCTCCACTGGGAACTTCTCCTCAGTATACCTACTTTACAGAAGAAGCTCCGCTTCTCCAACATGAGGTGTGTGAAAAAAAAGACCCTATTCAGATATCCCATCCCATTTTGGTTCTCCTCATTTAGTTTGAATAACAAGCCCTTCGGCCCACCGAGTCTGGTGCGACCAGCGATCCCCCACTAACAAACCTATCCAACACGCTAGGGGCATTTACAATTATAACCAAGCTAATTACCTAGAACCCTGCATGTTTTTTGGAGTGTGTGGAGGCAAACCGGAAGACAAGCGGACCGCGGGGA
>NW_026575278.1:0-47500 GCF_028641065.1 Leucoraja erinaceus | reverse complement strand
TTTCACGAGTAGTAGCTCTGCTCAATAAATAAAAGTGCGTGGCCTTATTTTTCGCTGGTATTTCGTTCATTTCGTTCACATGTTTAAATTATAATGTTTTATTATTAATGTTTAATGATTTATGTGTCATTCTTATGTGTTACTGTATGTCGTGTCGTTCTTGCGCGCGGAGCACCAGGGCAGATTCCTTGTATGTGTACATACTTGTCCAATAAACATGAATTCATTAATTGATCCGTTCATCCATTTATTCACATCCGACCCATTTACGCACCTATCTTCCACCCGGAATGTACTCCGATTCTACCTCGAACCGAGACTCAAATAATCTCACTCTCCTATAACTCTCCTCCGCCCGCTGCAACTTGTCCACGCCCTGAACAATTTCTCTTTGGACACTATTCACATTGTTTCCAAGTAATAGCTGTGGCAATGACGACTCGCATGGGTTCCAGATATGCCTGCCATTGTATCTGTTATGTCCAACAGCATTTGTTACAAGCGTACACTCGCAACACTTGTATTTGTACCGATGAGCTCGTTGATTTCAGTAAATCCACATCTTCCACCCAGACCACAAATTCATCTGGCTTATCTCTGACACCGCTCTTCACTTTCTTCATCTCTCTGTCTCTATCACAGGGAACAGAAATACGGCTGGTATCTACCACAAACCTACCGAGTCCCCAAGTTATCTGGACTACAATTGCTCGCATCCTGCCTCCTGCAAAGATGCTATACGGACTCTCAATATCTCCGCCTCCCCGCATCTACCCGGAAGACGAGGCTTCCCGCTCTAGAACATTCTAGATGTCTTATTTCTTTAGTAAACATCGTTTCTGCCTGCTGCCATGCATTACTCGTGGCCGGCATCACCCCTATTTCTTGTAATCCTGCTCTCGTTTCCCTTCCCCCGGACAGAACCGGGAATCAGAGATTGTTTCGGGGTAATATGAGGGGGAACTTCTTTACGTAGAGAGTGGTGGCGGTGTGGAATGAGCTCCCAGTGGAAGTGGTGGAGGCAGGTTCATTGGTATCATTTAAAAATAAATTGGATAGGCATATGGATGAGAAGGGAATGGAGGGTTATGGTACGAGTGCAGGCAGGTGGGACTAAGGGGGAAAAAATGTGTTCGGCATGGACTTGTAGGGCCGAGATGGCCTGTTTCCGTGCTGTGATATGATTATTGTTATATGGTTATATGGTTATATGGTTTCCACGCTGTGTGACAATGACTATTGTCAGTAAGTGTCATTTAAGGGCAAACACTGACTACAGCTACAAAACATGTGCACTATCGGGCCCCACATGCATATTGATGATTAAATAGTGCAGCACGGGAGTGGGCGCTTCGGCCCACAATAGTTGCACAGTAGATGGTGACACGTTAAACGGAGCTCATCTGTCTACAATGATCCATAGCCTATATACCTTGCAGTTCTAGGTGTCCATCTCAAAATCACTTCTACTGTCGTGTCTGCCTCCTCCACCACCCCTGACAAAGCGTTCCACGGTCCCACCATTAGCTGAGTAAAAATCTGCCCTCGCAAATCTCCATTCAACATATTCCCCTCATATGACAGTTTTGCCCTCTAGTGTTGGGCAAGACCAAGCGTCGAATGGGTGACGTTTTCGCCGAAAACATGCGCTCAATCCTCAGAGTCCTTATGGTTCTCCGGTTGCTAAGCACATTAACACCGTCCCTTTCCCATGCTCTATTGCCCGAATGAGGCCACAGCAAATTGGTGGAACTACGACTCATGTTCCGCTTCTGTGACTGACAACCCAATTGAATGAGCATTGTATTCATAATTTGTAGGTAATATTTAATCTAGCCCCCATTACCTGGCACGTTTTGCTCCGCCCATGTATTAGCTTTCCCCTCACCCCCTGTCATCACTCTAAACAGGGGGTCCCGAACGGAACGTCAGCTGGCATGTTCTCCAGGAACGATGCTGGATCCAAAGAGTTATTCCAACACTTTGTAACTTTGTTGTTCTAAACTAGCTCCGACAGCTCCTCATTTCTACACCACGAAGACAGATAAATAGACCAGAATAATGTATTGTCTGTTAAATTATGTCATAACGTCTATTAAATTGTTATTTAACATGGTTTATTTGTTCTTGGCTAAGGGGCACGAGGGGGATTTGACACAGGAAATATGGATGATATGGACAAGGCTGTGCTTTGTTGAAATCCACAGCTTACATATTGGGGAAGCATGTTGGCAAACTATGGCAACACACTGACTGTACCTTAAAGGCCAGGTTTGGAGTAGAAATAAATAACATGGAGAAGTGTTTAAATTACAAGGCATGTGTAACTGGGGCAAAATAATGTAAATCAGACAGTGGACAATAATACAGAGCATAGATGAAGAGAATGTTGAGTCTCATTGTACTCGTTCTCGCCCAGCAAACAAATAACAATAATCTGTTTCCTTTATCATCGTTACGTGTTTGCATTTCTTTCAATCATATATTCTGTATCTTTCCATATCATCCCTATCTGTCGTTTCCTTTCCCCTGGCGTTCATCTGGAGTAGGGTCCCGACCTGAAACGTCACATGTTACTTTTCTCCAAAGATGCTGTCTGACCCGCTGGCTTTCTCCAGCTTTTTGCATCTACCTACATGTTACTGGAGCAGGTTGATCAGCAGATCGAACGTGACAAGGATATGAAAATTATGTTGAGTCGGGAGGCTAAATCTCAACAGAGCCCGGTCTGTAAGGACGTCGAAAGCATGAACTGAAATCGAACAGTTGATTTGAAACGCCAGCAGTTTGTGACATCCGTGAGGGGAAATCTGTTCTCTCTTTCCTCAGGTGCAATCAAACTGTTGTCTAGCGTCCGCTGTCCTTGTCAATGACGGGGAAATATTCAGCTCATTGTAAAGTTCACGAATGGTCAAACAATATCGGAATGTTTAGTGTCTAAAAATATCTGCTCAGATGTGTACACAAACTATCTACTTCTTCTTCTTGTGTATGTCGTGCACAGACTAACGTTATAGGCCAACATGTTCTATTTGATCTTATTTGGTTGTGCATGCCGGGTTGATTGCATTCGTCGAAACAGGGCGGATCAAGTGAAGGTTTCAATCTCCCCCCAACACAAAATATCAACATTGTATCATTGCTTCTCCATATTGGCTTCTCACCACACGCGGGCCCCAAACCTGGTCGATGTAGTCGAATATACTTGGAATTATTTAATGCACATGATGTGTCCTCACCTGCTGAGTTGTTCCAAGCTGCTGATTAACCGTTGACCTGAGGTCAGTCATTACTTTGATAACTTGTCCTCGTTTTTAACGTTCAGTGATCCCGAGGGAGTTGGACGTAGCTTTGTTTTTAAAGATTTAATCTGTTCGATTTTTTTGAGATAATGTATTGATGTGAGGTGTGAGTCAAATATGTTCCTGCAAGAAGACGATTGAATAGTCCAGTTATTTTGTGTCTTAGTGGAACAACAACATGGGCGCAAATCCCGGGGTTACGGGGGAGGGGAGTGGGGTGGAGAGGACAGGTCAACTCCATTTTTTGAGAGGTGGGACCGTCCAATTGAACCTCTGTTTTACCCGGATTACTAACCAGTCAGCAGAAAGGCAATACGTGTTTGCATTCGAGGTGTTCACAGTGTACCGATTCATAATAAAAGGAGGACATTCCGAGAAAAGTTACCTTGGCTGCAGGACGAAGTAACTAGGACGAGACACTAAGAATTATTGCAGCTAAATTTCACAAATACCCCACTTCCATTCTGACTGGAAAGCACTGATGTGGGAGGGTGAGATGGCTATTCAAGAATGGTCTGAGAGCATTAAGACTATACCGAAGCATGGCAGAGAATCAGAGGACATTTTGAACAATCGGACGGTGGGAAAGAGAGCGGAACTGGATCGGACTGAATGCTAATGTACACATATGGATTAGGATTTTATAACATGTATTTGTATTTGTAAAGTTATTGATTTGAATTGTTTTGATTTTAATATTGTGGTATATCAGGAATCAACATTGTAAATTGAAACCCCTGATATTTGTTCTGTAAGTGGGAAGAGTGGACAACAGGCATCAATTAGTTCAAGATGCGATATTGGAGGCTATTTTTCAATGTGGCTTCATTGGGCGCAGATAATTGCCAAGATAGGGATTTTTTTTACTAATAAGGATTATAAAAATTATAACATAGAATGTTAGGACGATAATAAATAGATGTGTCAATGCATTTAGCCTTCATTGCACTGTATTTAAAATGGCTAAAACCAATGCCGCCTGCTGAAACACCTTCTCTAAAACAATATGTGTATCCATCAATTCTCCCTACACGGATGTTGCTATCTATGGTATTGATTTGATAGATATATATATAGATAGAGAGAGTACCGAGGAGATTTACTAGAATGTTGCCTGGGTTTCAACAACTAAGGTACAGAGAAAGGTTGAACAAGTTAGGTCTTTATTCTTTGGTGCGCAGAAGGTTAAGGGGGGGACTTGATAGAGGTCTTTAAAATGATTAGAGGGATAGACAGAGTTGATGTGGACCAGCTTTTCCCTTTGAGAATAGGGAAGATTCAAACAAGAGGACATGACTTCAGAATTAAGGGACAGACGTTTAGGGGTAAAATGAGGGGGGACTTCTTTACTCAGAGAGTGGTAGCGGTGTGGAATGAGCTTCCAGTGGAAGTGGTGGAGGCAGGTTCGTTGGTATCATTTAAAAATAAATTGGATAGGCATATGGATGAGAAGGGAATGGAGGATTATGGTATGAGTGCAGGCAGGTGGGACTAAAGGAAAAAAAGTTGTTCGGCACGGACTTGTAGGGCCGAGATGGCCTGTTTCCGTGCTGTAATTGTTATATGGTTATATGGAAGAGAGATTTTTCAAAACAACATGACATTTAAGGTTAATGTTAACGCTGCGGAAAGACAAAGATGAAAGGCCACAGAGACATTGATCTATGATCATTTATTTCGACTACAGAAATACTATTGTGGCACGAAAATATAAACGTGCTGTCAGTACTACGAATTATTGAAAGACTTTGGGTTCTCTTGGAGCGTTTCGCGGTTGCACTGAAAAAGGCCTTCAAATATCCGACTTGTTCCATGGAATCTCCCCTGATCTACGATCTGTTTAATTTTGTGTCTGTGCCTATCTGAGTAAAGCCAACTATTGGGTACGAGTATAGCACAAAATAGCACAACATTCCCTCCTACATTTCTCATGGACATTGACTCATCTGAACATGTTTAAGGCATGAGTGTGTGAAGAGACGGCTCCCGAGTAAGAGTGAGAACAACACCGGGGTAATCCCGTTCAACAAATAGACGCAGCGGCTGACCGCTCCCCCACGTGGCTGTCGCGGGAAACAACAGCTCATCGTCGGAAGTGACTGTATCAGCGAGTGGACCTACTGCGCTGTTGACTCGTTGATCCGTGTGTTTCTGGTATTTCATGGCCGTCCGAAGAAGGGGGGGGGGGTGCGGTGGGTGCGACCGCATCCCCCTTTTTCCCCCAGAGTAAGAAAAAATCCCGAGGGGAAAATTAAAAATCTGAAAATAAATCTGACCCGCGGGACAAGGGAATGCCCATTTCTCCGGGCCCCCAGGGGGGGGGGGTGGTGGTGTCTGCCTGCCCGGTCCAACGTCTCCATCCGCGGCGTCGGAGTCTCACCAACGGCTTGCCTGGCGACCGGGAGACCGTCGTCCCGTCGCTGGGCGGGAGTGGCTGAATCTGAATCTGGCGGCTGTAACCCCAACCAGTGGTGTAGTCTAGTTTGTTGTAGTGGGTATACTGTGATGATTCCCTCCTAGCCTCTTCCACACCCGTCCTATAAACACCGCCACACTCACTGTCGCATACAGTAGCCTACAACCACCATAAGTCATTGAGATTATTCAACACTCGATATTGTCATCAGTTTCTAGGACAATAAACAGTCAAATTAAAATCACCGTTAGGCACTAGCATCAAATAAACTATAAAGCATCAATAAATAAATAACTGTTGGCTATATAACCACAGTACTACTGTATATGTAACCGGCCTGGCATCAGTACTAATGTGCTAAGGACACGACGGGATACTTGAGTATTTTGTACAGGACATTTATTGCTGCTGCTGCTGCATGCTCTGTTTAGAGTTTTGAGACAAGAAAAACCAGAGTTAGTTATTTGTCAGAAACAATTACAACTCAATAAAATACCCTATATAAGAAACAATAAATGCAAACATACAAAATAAAAACATGTTCTTTAGAATTATGTTTTCCATACAAAGATACTTAAATAATAAATTAAAATAAATAAAACATATCAGCAACTGTTCTAAGACGTCTCACACTCATACTTAATACAGCAATCACACAGCATCACAAAACACACGTTTTCAATAACAGTAAGTCCTATGGAAATAACATGTTCAGTGTTTAACAGAGAAAAAAATCAGTACACCCGCAAAAACGAGCAGCGGAGGGCACATGGCCCATGCAAAATAAAACAAACACCACAATCCCTTCATTATAAAAAAGTAACAAACAAAGGTGAATACACAGTTACATGAGGGATATTTAGTGGAATACAAACACTTTTTCATACCTGCTACTGTAGCCAGTAAAAGGGATGTTGTCAACAATTGTTTTTTACTTTAAATGTAGTAGCCTGCTAGTATACAAAACTTTCCAAATTTTCTTGTACTCAGGCATCTGAGGTGTGCTCTGCCTTCTTGCTTGCGTGACAGAGCGATGGCTTCGTAACCTCAAAAAGGCTGATCATCATCAAATTGCTGACACTAGACAACAACATTCTAGATCTTTGGTCTGTGTACACAATATTCATCAGACTGAAGCCCCTTTCACACTCTGAAGTGCTGCAAGGGATGGTCTGCATGCAGTGGATGAGTGGTTTGAGGCATTCAGGTTCACTCTCTGGGTGCTCGATGAAATCTCTCATTCCATTGACAGCTTGTTCTTGACAAAGATTGAATCGCCTGCACAGGCGTTTTACCTGTGACTCACCGTGCCGTATGCCAGGTGTTGGTGGCCAGGTGCTTGAATCCAGAATGCTGAGATCATGAAGAATTTCATCCTTAAATGAGAGCCGCTTCTCCAAGTTGTTGATCAGACTTTGTAGGAACTGCTTTGTATTGATCGGCATGAGCTTAGCATTTGACTCCAGGGACACTGATCCAAACTGTCCCAAAGCCTGTGCTTTCAATGCTTCCTCCAATTTTGTCTCCTGGAGAATCTTTAAATGATGCCAGCACTCGGATGGTGCGCTTCAGCAGCTGTTCTGCTCTTAAAAGTGTGATTGAATGGGCCTGTAATTGCTGGGACAGGTTTGAAAGTTCAGATAGTGCATCATACATGAGTCCAAGGTCACAAGGAAAGTCTTTGCTTTGCATACGACGTGCAAGGCCTCTGTAGGTTTGCCTCTCTTTGCCGTTTCTTGTTTGGTCTCCTGCAGCATTCTCAAAGTGTCTGTTAAGTGCTTCGTATGACCTCCACACAGCCTTTACAGAACGGAAATTGCTGGCAACCCATCGGGTGTTTAAAACTCTGCCAATCTTCAGGACTTGTGAGCCCACTTCTTGTGCTGCTTCCATAAGTTCCCGTGAATTTTTATTGGACTGACTGTGGAGATTGTGGAGTTTGTCCATGAAAACTTTGAAGTGGTTGACTGCCTGAACCTCATCCACAGCATCATTTACAGCCAGTTCTAGACGGTGGTTCATACAGTGTCATGTGAAGAGGTTAGGGTACCTTGTAGTCAGCCTGGTTGCCACACCAGAGTTGTTGCCTAACATAACACTGGCTCCATTAGAAACAAATGAGATCCAGTTGTTTTGAAGCCACTCTTCGCTAAAGCCTGCAGTGTCCAAACAGTTTAATAGAGCTTCCTCTATAGACTCTGCCCTCTGGCTTTCCAGCTCCACCAGGTCCAAAAAAACAAATTCAGGAGTAGCTCCATCTAAAGAGGCCTTCACATTGACAATCATGGCTGATTTATGGCTGAGAGAAGTTGCCTCATCAATGACAACAGACAGCTTGCTTGAAGATGACACAATGCTGTCAACTATTTTTGTCTGCATCTTTTTTGCTATGTGTTCCACAATTTTTGTTGAACTGAACCTTGAGTGCAGACTTGTGCCCATGTTGACACCGTTTTTTTCCTGAAGCTCAATGAGATCGTCATGGTCAGAGAAAGGTCGGTTCATCTTGGCAACATAATATGCTGTTCTGAATAAAGCATTTTTCTCAGCTAACACAGTGTCTGACACAGCTCTCACAAGATTCCCAAGTAAATCCTGTCCACCCTTTTCAGTGAGCTCCTGAGCTATTTCGTGTGCCCTGGACATCTCATGCCGTCTGATCTTGTTTCTCAAGGAGGCCAGGGCTGTTGGTTTGCTTGAGCCTGATGACTGGGTCTTAAACATCGCCCACTCCTCAGATATGGAAATTCTTTTCTCTGTAAAGACGCCAGTAGATTTTGTTGAGCTGCAAATAGCACAACCTGGAAGTAAACAAAAACATGACTAATTAACATAATACAAGCAGTCTTTTTTGAATCTCTATTAGCAATAACACCTTCTGAACTGGATAAGAATCTATTCAAAATAATTGAATCAACTGTAAATAAGCTTCACTGTGACAATATCATTATAATTTAATTGTATAAAAGTGAAATTAATGTATCTTTAAGATGAAAATAAACCAGCTATATTCTCATTTGCATAAAGTTGACTTCATGTGTTTATACCAGCTTTACAAGTTGGCTGATATTTACCTAACTTTCGGTCCTTCCATTTTAACCAAGAATGTCTGCTTTTAAACTCCCTAGCCTGACTCTCAGCCCATAGGGCTGTCCAGGAGTTATCATCTAGAACAAGGAGATATTCAGCACTCACTCACTCACAGTCCCACAGTAAAATGTGTAATAACTACGTTATTTACTACTTTACTACAACAAGATTGAGCTAGCAAGGCCGTTTAGTGAATATACGTGTGGTGTTCATTCAGTTTGGGAAATCTCTTATAAGCTAGTAGCTAGTAGTCTAATATTTGCTAAAGTTCACTTGTATACGACTTTCACTTACCCGATACACTGCTGGCATCAGGCTCCGCTGTAGTTCCCTCTTCTTCATCTAACGTCCTAGTGACTGCTGGAGTGTCGTACGAGGCAGCAGCAGGCTTGTTTTTTAATGGCTAAGGGTAGTTTGTTGCTTCCGCTTCATATTTACTGTTGAGCCGCTGGACATCACCTCGGCGCTGACTGAGTTGATATCGCTGTCGTCTACGTGACGTGACGTCAGGTCTAGGTCACGGGCGGTCACCATGGTCACGGGCACGGGCCATGGACGGAAGCCTCTGTATGGCTATTATAATGCTGCGTTCCATTGTACTCGGAACTCGGGACTTTCCGTCTTCCGACAAGGAAAAGTGCGACTCTGACAGAGACACAGCGCACAGGTAGAATTTATTAATGAAAGTATGACAGTTCTGTGACAGAGCTGTCATACTTTCATTCATAAAATAAACAGAACTTCTGTCACTATCGAAGTTGATACGTGTCATTGCGCATTTCTAAGTGGGCATACGGAAATGCTGGAGCTTTCTTAGTGGGTATATGGCGTATACCTGCATATCACGTAGACTACACCTCTGCCCTGATCCCTTTAGCCACAAGGGCCACATCTAACTCCCTCATAAATATAGCCAATGAACTGTGGCCTCAACTACCTTCTGTGGCAGACAATTCCACAGAATCACCACTCTGTGTGTGTGTGAAACATTTTTTTTTCTCATCTCAGTCCTAAAATATTTCTTCCCCCTTATCCTTAAACTGTGTGTGGCCCCATGTTCTGGACTTCCCCAACATCGGGAACAATCTTCCTGCATCTAGCCTGTCCAACCCCTTAAGAATTTTGTATGTATTTATAAGATCCCCCCTCAATCTTCCAAATTATAGCATATATATACACACACACACACACATACACACACACACACACACAAGACACATATACACACACACGGCAAAATAATCTAGAATTAAATGTCGACCCGTTCACACACTAGTTCAGTTTGGAGATACAGAAACTGGCCCTTCGGCCCATCCAGTCCCTTCTGCCCCATCGATCACCCGTTCACACATTAGTTCAGTTTGCAGATACAGAAACTGGCCCTTCGGCCCATCCTGTCCCTTCTGTCCCATCGGTCACCCCGTTCGGCCGGAAGAAGCTCAAACTTACGGTCCACAGCGCCAACTTCAGGCCGGATGCCGTCACTGCAGCCTGACCACCGGCTACAGCGCCACCTTCCGGTTGGATGCCGTCACTGCAGCCTGAGCACCGGTTGCAGCGCCACTTTCAGGCCAGAGGCTGTTACTGCAACACTATTTCATTTTTTCCCCTCATCGTTGCTGGGGCTGTTTTCACAGGACACTCTCCCTAAGCTGGTCGAGGAGATGCGAGTGTGTCTCTTTTGTCCGTCGGTTTCTGCATCGGTCTCCTCGCACCCCTCGCTACCTCGGGATCGCCCACGCAGAGCGTCACTGCGCCCGTGGAGCCTCCGTCCCGACTCACGCTCGGGGTGTTCCAGACCTACCATGTTATTCCTTCCTCCGGTTCTGGGGGGGGGGGGGGGTCCTTGTGGCATCAGCCTAAATACAGGCCACTCATGCTCGATCCCTCGTCAGGATATACGAGGGCGGGAGATACACACATGACTGTGTGGCTAGGTTCAGCTCCAACTCAATAATCAATTTTGCTGATGACACTGTGTCGGTGGGCCTGATCTCAGACAACAATGCGAAGGCCTACCGGGAGGAGGTGGCTGATCTAGCACTCTGGTGCCAGGACAACAGCCTCCTCTTGAACATCAAAAAAACTAAGGAGCTGATCGTGGACTTTAGGAGGGCACATCATCCGAGGACGTACACTCCATTGAGGATAAATGGGGATCCTGTGGATAGGGTGAGCTGTTTCAAATATCTGGGAGTCCACATCTCTGAGGATATGACATGGACATCACACGCCACAGCACTCGTGAGTAAGGCAAGGCAGCACCTTTACCACCTCAGGCAATTGACGAAATTCAGAGTGTCTCCGATGATCCTCCAGTGCTTCTACTCAGCGGCTGTGCAAAGCATCGTGTCCAGAAATATTACCATCTGCTTTGGGAATTGCTCTGCCCAGGACAAGAAGGCTCTGCAGAGAGTAGTGCGTTCGGCCGAACACACTATGGGAACTTCACTCGCCCCCCTGCAGGAACTATATCAGGAGGTGCAACTCCAGAGCCAATAAAATCATGGGAGACCCCTTCCACCCCTGCAACGGACTGTTCCAGCTGCTACGCTCAGGCAAACGCCTCCATTGCCATGCTATGAGAACGGAGAGGTTGAGAAGGAGTTTCTTCCCAGAGGCCATTCAGACTGTAAACTCCTATCTCACCAGGGACTAACTTTACTGAACGTTTTATCCTTCTGCCCACAATATTTAATATGTAAAAGAATATGTGATTGTGTTTGTAGTTTGTTTGGTTGTTTGTTTGTTTGTCTTTTTGCACAAAGTCCGCGAGCATTGCCACTTTTCATTTCACTGCACATCTCGTATGTGTATGTGACGAATAAACTTCTTGACTTGACTTGACGTAATGGGCTAGAGGAAGTGTCCTGGTACTTAAGGTCTCTCACCGCGAGACCTTGAGAAGTCGACAGGTAGCTGAGCCCAAGAGAACCACCTCGCTCAGCTACAGCAACAACGTAATATAGTTAGCGCACCAACCTAACGTGGCACCACTGAATAAACGACTCTTTGAACCGGCCTGATGTCTCACCTTTATTCACCACGTATGGTGCCACTACACTAATAACTATTATTCTGTTAGACTATTAATTTGTATTACAATAAACTAAATTTAATCAAATGAGACAAAAATCCTAGTTTAGTTTAGAGATACAGTGCGGAAACAGGCCCTTCGGCCCAGCGAGTCCGTGCCGACCAGCGATCGGCCGTTCACACACTAGATTAGTTTGGAGATACAGTGCGGAAACAGGCCCTTCGGCCCAACGAGTCCATGTGCTAATGAGGGTAGGTACAAGACATTTGGAGGGATAAATGTGTGGCTGAGGAGTTGTTGCAGGGGGTAGGGATTTAGATTTTTGAACCATTGGAATCTCTTCTGGGGCAGTGGGGATCCATACAAGAAGGATGGGTTGCACTTGAACTGGAGATGAACCAATATCCTGGCAGGAACGTTTGCTGCTGATAGTCGGGGTTTGGTTTATATTAAACTTGCTGGGTTTATATTAAACTTCCACAACTTTGTCATCTGGTATTCATTAAGACTATCAGTTATGGTAACATTAACCACCAATCAACTACGTGGCAAAGTTATTGGGATAGTAGCAGCATTACCAGCTACTGAACATTGTACCTTTCCTATGAGCTGAGATACTAGTGTTCAAAACTATCTCCATACCTGTAATATGCGGGCAAATGGATTAATCTGGAGTGTTATCATGGAATTTATCGGCAGGAAGGATTATGGTTGTACACTTCCACCTGTTTTGAGTAACATATTATGTGACCTGATGTGTTACTGAGCTTGTAATACTTAGTGCCAATGTGAATTGCCTTAAACGTGTTATATATTAGCTTACTTCATTCTAGTGAAGCATTTTCTCAGTAATCCACAAATAGAAACATAGAAACATAGAAACATAGAAAGTAGGTGCGAGAGCAGACCACCAGGTCCATCGAGCCCGCACCGCCATTCGCTCATGGCTGAACACTAAACAGACACACTTACCCACAAACAGTAGACACAAGACACAGAACACAAGACACTACCCTCCCCTTTATACCGCTATCACCCCTCTCCACCCCAAGAACCTCGTGATCTCCTGGGGGAGGCAAAAAAACGGATAAAAACCCAGGTCCAATTCGGGAAAAAAAATCCGGGAAATTCCTCTCCGACCCCAATCTAGGCGATCGACACTTGTCCAAGAGATCACTCAGGTCTTACTATACTAACCATACCTAGGTCCATATCCCTGCCCTCTCCCCGTAGCCCCTTATCCCCTTGGCAGCTAAAAAACCATCTATTTTAGTCTTAAATATATTTAAAGTTTCTGCTTCCACTGCTCCCTGGGGCAGTGAATTCCATAAATTAACCACCCTCTGGGTGAAGAAGTTCTTCCTCATCTCAGTTTTAAAAGAGCCCCCCCTTATTCTGCAACTATGTCCCCTAGTTCTAGTTTCCCCGATCATTGGGAACATCCTCGGTGCATCCACCCGATCAAGGCCCCTCACGATCTTATATGTTTCAATGAGATCGCCTCTCATTCTTCTAAACTCCATAGAGTAGAGTTCCAGCCTACTTAACCTTTCCTCATATGTCAATCCCCTCATTGCAGGAATTAATCTTGTAAACCTTCGCTGCACTGCCTCCAGGGCTAGTACATCCTTTCTTAAGTATGGACCCCAGAACTGTACACAGTATTCCAAATGTGGTCTCACTAATACTGTGTACAGCTGCAGCAAGACCTCCGTGTTTTTATACTCAATCCCCCTAGCAATAAAGGCCAAAACTCCATTGGCCTTCCTGATTGCTTGCTGCACCTGCATACTAACTTTCAGTGATTCATGTACTAATACCCCTAGATCCCTTTGCGTTGCATTACAACGCAGCTCCTCCTCATTTAGAAAATAACTTGCCCTATCATTTTTTTTTCCCAAAGTGAATGACTTCACATATATTAGTATTAAATTTCATCTGCCAAGTTGTTGCCCACTCACCTAGCTTATCTATATCCTTTTGCAGACTCTTCCTATCCTCCTCATCCCCTACTTTTCCTCCCATTTTTGTATCGTCCGCAAATTTTGATATATTACACTTGGTTCCCTCCTCCAAATCATTTATATAAATTGTGAACAACTGGGGTCCCAGCACCGACCCTTGCGGAACCCCGCTAGTTACCGGTTGCCATCCCGAGTATGAACCATTTATCCCCACTCTCTGCTTCCTATTTGTTAGCCAATCCTCTACCCATGCTAATATATTACCCCCAATCCCATAATTTTTTTATTTTTAGCAATAGTCTCTTATGTGGCACCTTGTCAAAAGCCTTTTGGAAGTCCAAGTATACCACATCCACCGGTTCCCCTTTATCCACCCGGGTTGTTACTTCCTCAAAGAATTCGAGCAGATTCGTTAAACAGGACTTCCCCTTCACAAAACCATGTTGGTTCTGTCCGATGAAGTCATGTTTATCCAAGTGCCCCGTTAGTGTTTCTTTAATAATTGTCTCTAACATTTTACCCACCACCGATGTTAGACTAACCGGTCTATAGTTACCCGCCTTCTGTTTACTTCCTTTTTTAAATATAGGTGTTACATTGGCCATTTTCCAATCCACTGGGACCGTTCCTGCCTCCAGGGAGTTTTGGAAAATTATCACCAATGCATCCACAATCCCCACCGCTATCTCCCTCAAGACCCTTGGATGTAATCCATCAGGCCCAGGGGATTTATCCTCCTTCAGTCTCATTAATTTCCCTAATACCACCTCCTTGGTGATCTTAATAGTATTTAGCTCCTCCATTCCTACCGCCCCCTGTTTATCCAGCGTTGGAATATTTTTTGTGTCTTCTATGGTGAAGAATTTTGCATGTTCGTTTATAAGTTAACAACATCACAGTGGTGGCATATACCAAACCACTTGGGCGGAGAACATCGATATTAGGTGACAATGTATTAACAATTGGTAACCGTATGTCATCAAACATGTTTGACCATCAGTAACTTACCTATCAGGTGAGCTAAATACTGTAAACAAACATTTAAACCAAAATATTTGCTGCAATTACTAAGCAATATGGACACCAGATATCGATTCTTTATATTCAATTAAATCACCACGTACTACCCTACGTCACATGAAACCAATTTCAAGGCAGCGGCGATGGATACTTTCCCGCATATTGAGGGGCGGGGGGAATCTAATCTATATGTCCTCCCTTCCTTCTAACTCTTCAATAGGTATTACGGCTTCATCAGTCGGGTACGAAGCAAATTACAGTGGACCAGGTCCACAGGCATGGTTCCCAGTGATCCTCGACATGGTCGTTAAAAGACTTGCAGAATTGGGAAGACCACTGTTGTGCTTGGATCAGCAGCACTATCAACATGATGACAGCACTCCGTCGCATATCCTAGGGAACATACCTGAGGAACATCAAGAAATGGGACACTGTTCCAAAACAGGAACTACACATTCAACTACAACAGAAAAACTGTACTGGAGCCCCTGGCAGGTCTTCCCCACAATGAAGGAAATGTTCTGTCAGCCTACTCAACTTGGGTACCACAACAACAGGGTAAAGAGTACCACTCACTGGTGATCAGATACAGGAGAGGTATATTCAATCCATTCCCCAGAAATAGGTACACCCAAATTGGGATGTCAGTGAAATCCTGACATACTTTAGGAGATGATCACCAGCCAGGTCACTTACCCTGGAACAGCCTATCCTGAAGATGGACATGCTGGTGGCGTTACCTCAACATAAAGAGCCAGTTCTCCCATCTACTGCGATTGGACAACATGGTTATAACACCAGATAGTGTCACATGCCCATTCAAGGGTTGGCCAAACAGAACAGACCAGGAACATCAGGTCCAGTCATGAAATTCCGGGCATACCCACCTGAACCACGTTTTATGTGTCATGACCCACTTAGAGATCTACATCGACACAATAAGGAATACCGAGGGAGATGAAAAAGCCTTATGGGTCAGCCACACGAAACCTCATGGTCGGGTGACGAGCTAAACTATCTCTAGTGGCTCAAGCAGGCACTGGGAGTTGCTGGAGTAAATACTAACGTGTATAAATCTTATTCCACCAGGACAGCTTCCACGTCAGTAACTAAGAGGATGGACGAGCCTATGGACCACATCCTGGCTACTGCAGGTCCATACATGGTAAATGGTAGGGAATTGAAGAATACAGTTGAACAGAGGGATCTGGGTATAACCGTGCATAGTTCCTTGAAGGTGGAATCTCATATAGATAGGGTGGTAAAGAAAGCTTTTGGTATGCTAGCCTTTATAAATCAGAGCATTGAGTATAGAAGCTGGGATGTAATGTTAAAATTGTACAAGGCATTGGTGAGACCAAATCTGGAGTATGGTGTACAATTTTGGTCGCCCAATTATAGGAAGGTTGTCAACAAAATAGAGAGAGTACAGCGGAGATTTACTAGAATGTTGCCTGGGTTTCAACAACTAAGTTACAGAGATAGGTTGAATAAGTTAGGTCTTTATTCTCTGGAGCGCAGAAGGTTAAGGGGGGACCTGATAGAGGTCTTTAAAATGATGAGAGGGATAGACAGAGTTGATGTGGACAAGCTTTTCCCTTTGAGAATAGGGAAGATTCAAACAAGAGGACATGACTTCAGAATTAAGGGACAGAAGTCTAGGGGTAATATGAGGGGGAACTTCTTTATGCAGAGAGTGGTGGCAGTGTGGAATGAGCTCCCAGTGGAAGTGGCGGAGGCAGGTTCATTAGTTTCATTTAAAAATAAATTGGATAGGCATATGGATGAGAAGGGAATGGAGGGTTATGGTACGAGTGCAGGCAGGTGGGACTAAGGGGAAGAAAATTTGTTCGGCATGGACTTGTAGGGCCGAGATGGCCTGTTTCCGTGCTGTAATTGTTATATGGTTATATTATATGGTTACTGCAGGGTGGTCTAGGGAGTATACGTTCCAAACTTTTATAACAAACCACTGACAGAACCTATATCGTTTGCAGGAAAATAATCTGCAAAAAATATATAATTTAAGCCCGGGGGAGCATTTGGTCTTGTTGTTAATAACACCATTATTGTTTTTACAAAGAGATTCATGGTTGATTACGATAACATACTTCCTCTCTCGAATGACTTCGGCAGCGAGTGAAGTATGAAGTGTTACACGGTTTGAAATCACAGAGCTTTGAAGTCTTCACGGATCACTCACGTGACTCCGAAATAAAATAGTAAGATTAAACGAGAACTTACCAGTTTGAAGTTTGATCTGTATTTTATGAGGAGTTACGATGAGGGATTACGTGCCCTCCGCTCCCACCCTCAATAATATGGATCAAACTGATAAACTGATGTCTCCTTGTCTTTACTATGTTTATTTCAATAACTGTGTCTATCTGTGATTCCACACCGCTGCTTTGAAGTATGGCGCGCATGCGGGCTGAGCGGGCTCTCACGTAATCCCTCATCGTAATTCCTCATAAAATACAGATCAAACTTCAAACTGGTAAGTTCTCGTTTAATCTTACTATTTTACATGGTTATGAAAATAGAGATTACTGATCCTCACGTTAAAGTTAAAATTTGAGGCAAGGATAACTTCAATGGTATTGGATAGGAGCCTGCAAACTCTTATTGGAGCAAGTTGTTACACAGAGAGTGGTGGGCGCCTGGTATCTGTTGCCAGGGGTGGTGTTGGAGACAGATAAGATGATGATGTTTAAGAGGTTTTTAGATCGATACACGGATCAGAGAATGAAGTGATATGGATCATGTGTATGCAGATGAGATTAGTTTCAGTTTGTCATGGATGTTGTGGGCTAGAGGGCCCATTCCTGCACTACGTTGCTGTGCTTCTGTTGTATGTTTGCGACAAAGGAATGTCTGGCAGGTGGACGATCTTTCTGGGTGAAACAGTGAGAGTTTAACACATCCCTGTTCCTTTTTAGATGCAGGGGTGCTGTTTGTGTGGAGTTTGCACGTTCCCCCCGTGACCGCGTGGGTTTCCTCAGCGTGCTCCGGTTTCCTCCCACATCCACAGGTTTGTAGGTTAATTGGCTTGGTGCAAATGTATGGTAAGTTGTCGCTGGTAGACAAAAATGCTGGAGAAACTCAGCGGGTGAGGCAGCATCTATGGAGCAAAGGAAATAGGCAACGTTTCGGGTCAAAACCCTTCATCAGACTGGTGTGAGGGTTTGGGGGAGGGGGAGGGGAGGGGAGGGCGGGAAGAAGAAAGGAAGAGGTGAAACCAGTAGGTTGAGGGAGAGCTGAGAAGGGGAGGAGAAAGCAGGGACTAAGTTACAGAGAAAGGTTGAACAAGTTAGGGCTTTATTCTTTGGAGCGCAGAAGGTTAAGGGGGGACTTGATAGAGGTTTTTAAAATGATGAGAGGGATAGACAGAGTTGACGTGGAAAAGCTTGTCCCACTGAGAGTAGGGAAGATTCAAACAAGGGGACATGACATGAGAATTAAGGGACTGAAGTTTAGGGGTAACATGAGGGGGAACTTCTTTACTCAGAGAGTGGTAGCTGTGTGGAATGAGCTTCCAGTGAAGGTGGTGGAGGCAGGTTCGTTTTTATCATTTAAAATTAAATTGGATAGTTATATGGATGGGAAGGGAATGGAGGGTTATGGTCTGAGCGCAGGTATATGGGACTAGGGGAGATTATGTGTTCGGCACGGACTAGAAGGGTCGAGATGGCCTGTTTCCGTGCTGTAATTGTTATATGGTTATATGACTACCTGAAATTAGAGAAGTCAATGTTCATACCACTGGGGTGCAAACTGCCCTAGTCCCTAGTGTGTGTGTAGGATAGTGTTAGTGTGCGGGGATCGCTGGTCGGCACGGACTCGGTGGGCCGAAGGGCCTGTTTTCATGCTGTATCTCTAAATTAAACTAAACTGAACTAACATCTGGGACTCTTGGAGACAAGAGTATGGAATCTCCTGCCCTATCGGCTTTGAGAGTGTACAGAAAGGCCCACTTTGAAACAAACACAATCCTTGCCTGACTTTAGTTTAGAGATACAGCGCGGAAACAGGCCCTTCGGCCCACCGAGTCCGCACCGACCAGCGATCCCCGCACACTAACACTATCCCACACACACCAGGGACAATTTACAATTATACCAAGCCAATTAACCTACAAACCTGCACGTCTTTGGAGTGTAGGAGGAAACCGGAGATACTGGAGAAAAGCCCACGCAGGTCACGGGGAGAACGTGCAAACTCCGTACAGACAGCGCCCGTAGTCAGGATCGAACCCGGGTCTCTGGCGCTGTGAGGCAGCAACTCTACCAAAACTGTTGAAGGGTATAGATGGATGAAACTAACACTTTTGAATCAATTCTGTGTTGTATATGTACTGGGAATGTCCCTGGGTCAGGCAGAGAGAAAGGTATTCTGTGTCTTAACATGTTGTGTCTGTTCTGAAAGTATTTGATGGAACATTTTAAAGTACTTGTTTGCTCTCTCTCCCCATGTTGCAGTAGCTTCTTCTCTTTATCTTGTCTTCAGTCCTCTCCATGTAATGTTATTCCTTTTCAGCCTCTTTACTCTCTAGGTAGTAGTATCCCCTTATCATGTATCTGTACACTGTGCATGGCTCGGTTGTAATCATGTATTGTCTTTCCGCTGACTGGTTAGCACGCAACAAAAGCTTTTCACTGTACCTCGGTACACGGGACAATAAACTAAACTGAAGTGAGGGAGTACTTGACGGGACTGTGTAGAAGAAAGTCTGAAGAAGGGTCTCGACCCGAGATGTCACTCATTCCTTCTCTCTAGAGATGCTGCCTGTCCCGCTGAGTTACTCCAGTTATTCCAGGTAGGCGGTGCGACTCTCGTCAGCAGCGGCCTCTGCAGCCCGTCCGCGTTTTTATTATTTTTTGTCTATGTTTCTATGTAGTTTTTGTTATTTTTTGTTGGGGTGTGTGTGTGTGGGGGGTGGGGGTGGGGTGGGAGGGAGGGGGTAACTTTTAAATCTCTCCCTGCACGGGAGACCCGACCTTTTCTTTGTCGGGTCTCCGTTGTCGTTGGGGCTGCAACGAGGAGCGGCCTCCAACAGGAGAAGACCGGGGGGGACTCTGGTGCCGATGACTCACCGTCACCGTCGCGGAGCTGGCCGAGTCCGGAGCGGGTGGAGCGGTGGTGGAGCGCTGCTGCTGCTGCTGCTGCGGCCCGACCTCCGGAGATTCGGAGGCTGCAACTGCGGGTCTGGCGGACGGCGGTACCGGGAGCCCGCGGGTCCCTGGAGGGAGACCACTTTTCAGGGCTCCTGCAACGGCGACTTCTCCCGCCCGAGTTGCGGGGTCGAGGAGCTCCTGGAGCGGGGCCTAACATCACCGCCCCGCGCGGCTTGGAATGGCCGCGGGACTCTGCGAGCGCACGCCGGGGGCCCTAACACCAAGACCCAGTGTGCGACCTCGCACCACCCGGCGTGGCTTTAATGGCCGCGGGACAATCACCATCGCCAGCCGGGGGCTTTGACTCTGACATCGGACATGGGGGGAGAGTGCGGTGGAGAGATAAGTTTTTTGGCCTTCCATCACAGCGATGTGATGGATGTTTATGTAAATTATGTTGCGTCTTGGGTCTATTTGTTTGTAATGTATGGCTGCAGAAACGGCATTTCGTTTGGACCTCAAGGGGTCCAAATGACAAATAAATTGAATCTTGATCTTTTTGTATCTATCTCCAATTTTAATCCTGCGTCTGCAGTTCCTTCCTACACAAATCTGCGTTTAATACACTTTTAGTTTAGTTAAGTTTAGAGATATACGGAGCGGAAACAGGCAGTTCGGCCCGCCGAGTCCACGCCGACCACCGATCACCACGCATTGGCACTATCCTACACACACGAGGGAGATTTTTGTGTTTTATATATCGAAGCCAATTAATCTACAAACCTGTACGTCTTTGGGGTGTGGGAGGAAACCGGAGCACCCGGAGAAAACCCACGCAGTTCACGGGGAGATCGAACAAACTTTCAGTCTTTTTATGTGGGGGGGGGGAGCGTCTTTCCTCCGAGCCGCATCTTCGCCCCGTCCTCGCGGCCTACCACCTGGATTGTCGCGGCCTTTCCTGCCGGAGATTCAGCTTCAGGGGGCGGCGCAGCACCGAATTCCATCGCGGAGCGGGGCCACCGTGCTGGAAGCTCCGGCGTGCTGGGACTGCCGACTCTAACATCGTGGAGCTGTGGGCTGTGGAACGTCCAGCTGCGGGCGGCGCTGACTTTAACATGGCGGAGGCCTGGGACCTTTCGCCGTGGATCGCCAGTGTTGGAGCTCCACCCAGCGCGGCCTGTGGACTTCGGGAGTCGCGCGGTCTCCGGTTGCAAGCGGCCGATTCGGAAACTCCAAGCCGCTGTGAGCGTTCTTCCAACGCCCGGCGAGAGGGCCTGAAACATCGGGCTGCCGTAGCAGCGACTGCGGAGACCTCAATAGGCCGCGACCACGGGGTGAACAAAAGGAAGTGGGCTGAACTTTGCTGCCTTCCCTCACAGTGGGAAACGTTGATTCCACTGCGGGCAGATGTTTTTATATTTTATGTTAAATTCTATAGTTATGTTTATCTTATTTGTGTGCTGCAATGGCAACTCAGATTTCACTGCACCAATTGGTGTATAACCATATAACCATATAACCATATAACAATTACAGCACGGAAACAGGCCATCTCGACCCTTCTAGTCCGTGCCGAACACATAATCTCCCCTAGTCCCATATACCTGCGCTCAGACCATAACCCTCCATTCCCTTCCCATCCATATAACTATCCAATTTATTTTTAAATGATAAAAACAAACCTGCCTCCACCACCTTCACTGGAAGCTCATTCCACACAGCTACCACTCTCTGAGTAAAGAAGTTCCCCCTCATGTTACCCCTAAACTTCAGTCCCTTAATTCTCAAGTCATGTCCCCTTGTTTGAATCTTCCCTACTCTCAGTGGGAAAAGCTTTTCCACGTCTATCCCTCTCATCATTTTAAAGACCTCTATCAAGTCCCCCCTTAACCTTCTGCGCTCCAAAGAATAAAGCCCTAACTTGTTCAACCTTTCTCTGTAACTGTATGTGACAATAAATGTCCTTAGTCCAAACTCTGTACAGACAGCACCCGTAGTCGGGATCGAACCCGGGTCTCTGGCGCTGTGAGGCAGCAACTCTACCGCTGCGCCCCCATGCTGCCCCTGTGGTGATTCTTCCCTGGGAGTGTGTGATGAGACATTGGGACAAAGGTTTCATTCGGTGCCTTGTACGTGCTGGATGTACGATGGAGAGATAGGGCAGGTCAGAATGGTTACCCCTTGCGCTGCCTTATCTCAGGTAGACACAAACTCCTGGAGTAACTCAGCGGGGACAGGCAGCATCTCTGGAGAGAAGGAATGGGTGACGTTTCGGGTCGAGACCCTCCTTCAGGCTGAGGTCAGGGACAGAGATAGAATGTAGTCGGAGACAGTAAGACTGGTGGGAGAACTGGGAAGGGGGGAGCGGACGGAGAGAGAGGGAAATCAAGGGCTACTTGAAGTTAGGGAAGTCAATGTTCATACCGCTGGGGTGTAAGGGGAGAAGGAGACACAGAGATAAGGAGGAGATCTCACCTTAGCCTCACCTTCCCCTGACTCTCAGTCTGAAGAAGGGTCTCGACCCGAAACGTCACCCATCCCTTCTCTCCAGAGACGCTGCCTGTCCCGCTGAGTTAGATTCAGATTCAGATTCAGATTCAGATTCAATTTTAACTGTCATTGTCAGTGTACAGTACAGAGACAACGAAATGCATTTAGCATCTCCCTGGAAGAGCGACATAGCAAACGATTTGAATAAATAATAATAAGTGTCCGGGGGGGGGGGTGGTGATTGGCAGTCACCGAGGTACGTTGTTGAGTAGAGTGACAGCCGCTGGAAAGAAGCTGTTCCTTGACCTGCTGGTCCGGCAACGGAGAGACCTGTAGCGCCTCCCGGATGGTAGGAGGGTAAACAGTCAATGGTTGGGGTGAGAGCAGTCCTTGGCGATGCTGAGCGCCCTCCGCAGACAGCGCTTGCTTTGGACAGACTCAATGGAGGGGAGCGAGGAACCGGTGATGCGTTGGGCAGTTTTCACCACCCTCTGCAATGCCTTCCGGTCGGAGACAGAGCAGTTGCCATACCATACTGTGATGCAGTTGGTAAGGATGCTCTCGATGGTGCAGCGGTAGAAGTTCACCAGGATCTGAGGAGACAGATGGACCTTCTTCAGTCTCCTCAGGAAGAAGTTCCTTCCTACACACACTGTCTTCCCTTGTTTAATTCGCGTCGTAACAGTATTAACTCCTTCATGAGTCATATCACAGAACAGTACAGCGGGAATTAGCCACCGTATACTCTGCCTACCTGCAATTATTTAACAGGCCAGTTGAAGAGGACATTTGATTCTGTCGCTAGCCCAGACTGTATCCCAATTGGGAATGTTTAGTGGTCAGTGGAAGGTCAATATATTCAGTATCCAACTCATTCTGAACCAGCTTCATAGGAGCGTGTAGAGGTAGCATTCTGCTGTGTCAACTCACACTATAGGGTGGATGGGTGACGTTTTGGGTCGAGACCCTTCTTCGGTCTGAAGGAGGGTCCCCACCCCCGAAATGTCACCCATTCCTTCTCTCCAGAGATGCTGCCTGTCCCGCTGAGTAACTCCAGCGTTTAGTTTCTGATCCTCGGTGTAAACAGGCACCTGCAGTTCCTTCCCATAAATATACATATCTTTTTATCTTCAATCATGTATTTGTCATTCGGACATATAAGTATAGATTTGAATGAAATGTCATTCATCGCAGGGCTGAGCTGCAAGGTGCATAGTGGTTGATATCGATGCAAGATGCCAGTGCAGTGCTTGAGTGTAGTGTGTGTGTGTGTGTGTGTGTGTGTGAGTGTGTGTGTATGTGTGAGTGTGTTTGTGTGTGTGTGTGCAGGTGCAGCAGGCAGTAAAGTAAGCGAATGGTATGTTGGCTTTCATAGCAAGAGTATTTGAGTATAGGAGCAGGGAGGTTCTACTGCAGTTGTAGAGGGTCTTGGTGAGACCACACCTGGAGTATTGCGTACAGTTTTGGTCTCCAAATCTGAGGAAGGACATTATTGCCATAGAGGGAGTGCAGAGACGGTTCACCAGACTGATTCCTGGGATGGCAGGACTGTCTTATGAAGAAAGACTGGATAGACTTGGTTTATACTCGCTAGAATTTAGAAGATTGAGAGGGGATCTTATAGAAACTTACAAAATTCTTAAGGGGTTGGACAGGCTAGATGCAGGAAGATTGTTCCCGATGTTGGGGAAGTCCAGGACAAGGGGTCACAGCTTAAGGATAAGGGGGAAATCCTTTAAAACCGAGATGAGGAGAACTTTTTTCACACACAGAGTGGTGAATCTCTGGAACTCTCTGCCACAGAGGGTAGTTGAGGCCACAGTTCATTGGCTATATTTAAGAGGGAGTTAGATGTGGCCCTTGTGGCCAAGGGCATCAGAGGGTATGGAGAGAAGGCAGGTACGGGATACTGAGTTGGATGATCAGCCATGATCATATTGAATGGCGGTGCAGGCTTGAAGGGCCGAATGGCCTACTCCTGCACCTAATTTCTATGTTTCTATGTGTGTGTGTGTGTGTGTGTGTGTGAGTGTGTTTGTGTGTGTCGGGGAGCAGCAGTGTGTTCATTCTAGCAGCCGTGGGGGTGGGGGTGGGGGTGAGGCTGTTTATACACATCACAGAGGTGCTAGGCTCGATGCTCCAGTACCTCATGCCCAGACGGCAGTGGGGCAAAGAGTCGATGGGAGGGAGGGTGGGTGGGAGGAGTCCATGGGGGAGGGGGGGTGGGGGTGGGAGGAGTCCATGGGAGCGGGGGGTGGGAGGGAGGAGTCCATGGAGGGGGTTGATGGGAGGAGCCCTTTTCTAATGTTGGAGGCATTTTGTAGCCATCTCATGTTGAAGATGTCCGGATTGGATGGATGGATGGATGGATGGATAGATGGATGGATGGATGGATGGATGGATGGATGGATGGATGGATGGATGGATGGATGGATGGATGGATGGATGGATGGATGGATGGATGGATGGATGGATGGGTGGATGGATGGATGGATGGATGGATGGATGTTCTCCGCTGGGCTGACTAACGGCTGCAGGGGTCTTCCTGCCCGATGCACTGCAGTTGCCGTACCAGGCAGTGATGCAGCCGGCCGTGACGCTCTATGTTGGACCTCTGGAGAACATGGAGGGGGTGGGCGGGTGAAGCCTGGCTCGTTTCAGCCTCTGCTGAGCCCCCCCCCCCCCCGGGCAGGTGTGTTGTGTTGGGGGGGTCATCAACAAGATGCACCTGTAGCAGTTTGCTAGTCCTCTCCACGATGGAGCCATAGCTGGGCAGGGTTGAATAAGTTAGGTCTTTATTCTCTGGAGCGCAGAAGGTTAAGGGGGGACTTGATAGAGGTCTTTAAAATGATGAGAGGGATAGACAGAGTTGATGTGGACAAGCTTTTCCCTTTGAGAATAGGGAAGATTCAAACAAGAGGACATGACTTCAGAATTAAGGGACAGAAGTTTAGGGGTAACATGAGGTGGAACTTCTTTACTCAGAGAGTGGTAGCGGTGTGGAATGAGCTTCCAGTGGAAGTGGTGGAGGCAGGTTCATTGGTATCATTTAAAAATAAATTGGATAGGCATATGGATGAGAAGGGAATGGAGGGTTATGGTATGAGTGCAGGCAGGTGGGACTAAGGGGAAAAAAATTTGTTCGGCATGGACTTGTAGGGCCGAGATGGCCTGTTTCCGTGTTGTAATTGTTATATGGTTATATAGGGTGGAGTGGGCAGCCTGCGTTGTACCCCGACGTCTACAATCATCTCTCTGGTCTTGCTGATGTTCAGAGACAGATTGTTCCCTCCGCAACAGTTCACGAGCTACACCTTTGTGTGGGCAGTCTCGTGGGTGTCTCTGGTGAGGCCCAACACTGTCGTTTCATCCATAAGTCTGATGAATTGGCTGGTGTCGTGTTTGGCACAGTGGTGGGCAAAGATCATAGAGCGGAGCAAGATGGTCCACTCCTGCAAAATACCAATGGACCGACGTGTAGTACGTAACGGAGCGGAACCGCCGCCATTTTGGGAATCCCGACCCGAATTCCATTATGCCTCTCGCAGTGTAATCAGCGTTGCGGGGGAACAGTGTGTGTGTGTGTGTGTGTGTGTGTGTGTGTGTGTGTGTGTGTGTGTGTGTGTGTGTGTGTGTGTGTGTGTGTGTGTGTGTGTGTGTGTGTGTGTGAGTGTGTGTTTGTGTGTGAGTGTGTGAGTGTGAGTGTGTGTGTGTGTGTGTGTGTGTGTGTGTGTGTGTGTGTGTGTGTGTGTGTGTGTGTGTGTGTGTGTGTGTGTGTGTGTGTGTGTGTGTGTGTGTGTGTGTGTGTGTGTGCGATATATTAGCAATGTTACAAAATTTTGAGATTTAAAAAATCAAGTCTGCAATTTATCCCATCAGATAAAGCATGAAAATAAGTTTAATTTGACACCTAATTCACTTTCATATCTCAAGTAATAAAAAAAGTTATGGCCATTTTCATACTTCAAAATTAGCATCTTGTTCCCTATTGATTTTCTATGGACATAACAAAAAAGCTGTGATCATGGACAGTCAAAAGGCCATAACCTTCTTAAAAATTAAGAGAACTAAATTAAATTTTCAGTTATCGTAGATTGAACCATTCTGAAACAAATATAAAATAATCTTACTTGGAGGACCTGAAATTAAAGCATATAATTAGTTAGTTACCCAATTGTAGCTAATTTCAAACTTCAATTACTAGATCTAAACATCTATCCATTTCTTAATAAATGATTAACATTTTTAAATAGCCCAAGTGTCCAAATAATATTCACAAATAATTCACAATAAAACATGATTTTAAAATCTCATTTACATCAATTTATAGGCCAAATGGAAGGAATTTAGTGTTCAATTGCTGTAAATTAAAGTCCATTTTAAATCGGCTTTCTAGTGGGTTCCTGTGAACGCGCTGGTTTAGAATGTTCACATTACGCTGGATTTGTGCCTCAAATGCCCAGAAAAATACTGCGGGATATAAAGAGCCCAAAATTAGCTACTCGCTATAGAAAACTTTATATACAGGGTTCTTAAGAAGCCCCTTTTCAATGTAAAAATAAGGTACATACCTTTAATTGTTTGCTTTATAAAACCCTGGGGCTGCGAGAGGTCGCGGGTTTAGAGAGTGATTTTTAAACTACTATAACTATTATACAAGGCCATAAAAACTAATAATACCTTTTGCGACGGGGTCTTTCAGCGATTTTTCGTTAATGATTTACTAGGCTGAACATTTTCGATTGCAACAGCCTAGTAAAAATCGCGTTTTAAACCCGCCCCCTCAAAACAGCGCCAAACTCGCGCACACGGGCTGGGGCAGATTCTCAGCCACGATTCAGGTAGGTTTTGTAACATACCTAGATATATAGCACAAAGTAGTGGACTCATGCCTTCAATAATAATAATAATAATAATAATAATATCTTTTATTGTCCTGGTTTCTTGGTCCTCCAAAATATTCCAAACGGAATTTAAACTGGAGGTGGTGGAGGGAGGACTTTCTCTGCTCAAGTCTTCCAACCCGTTGATAGGATAGATAACCATATAACCATATAACAATTACAGCACGGAAACAGGCCATCTCGCCCCTACAAGTCCGTGACGAACAACTTTTTTTCCCCTTAGTCCCACCTGCCTGCACTCATACCATAACCCTCCATTCCCTTCTCATCCATATGCCTATCCAATTTATTTTTAAATGATACCAATGAACCTGCCTCCACCACTTCCACTGGAAGCTCATTCCACACCGCTACCACTCTCTGAGTAAAGAAGTTCCCCCTCATATTACCCCTAAACTTCTGTCCCTTAATTCTGAATCAGGGCAATATCTCCAGCAGTAGGAGTGCTCATTATACTTATTATTTCAGGTGATCATACCACATCATCCACATGTCTGATACTAGCACCCCAAATGAGCATCATCCCAGCAAGAAATTGTTAAAAGGGCTGAGAAAACACTTCACGGTTGTTCTCAAAGCTTGAGTGAAAATAAGTAGTTTCTTCACTGACATCAGAATCCCCTTATTAGCGTGAACATTATACGGCTACCAAGTACCCATTTTTTTCAAAAGGAATCCAAAGACACAAACAAAAATTGTGACTGGAGGGCAGAATCTCCCAAATAACCATATAACCATATAACAATTACAGCACGGAAACAGGCCATCTCGGCCCTTCTAGTCCGTGCCGAACACATAATCTCCCCTAGTCCCATATACCTGCGCTCAGACCATAACCCTCCATTCCCTTCCCATCCATATAACTATCCAATTTATTTTTAAATGATAAAAACGAACCTGCCTCCACCACCTTCACTGGAAGCTCATTCCACACAGCTACCACTCTCTGAGTAAAGAAGTTCCCCCTCATGTTACCCCTAAACTTCAGTCCCTTAATTCTCAAGTCATGTCCCCTTGTTTGAATCTTCCCTACTCTCAGTGGGAAAAGCTTTTCCACATCAACTCTGTCTATCCCTCTCATCATTTAAAAAACCTCTATCAAGTCCCCCCTTAACCTTCTGCGCTCCAAAGAATAAAGCCCTAACTTGTTCAACCTTTCTCTGTAACTTAGTTGCTGAAACCCAGGCAACATTCTAGTAAATCTCCTCTGTACTCTCTCTATTTTGTTGACATCCTTCCTATAATTAGGCGACCAAAATTGTACACCATACTCCAGAATTGGCCTCACCAATGCCATGTACAATTTTAACATTACATCCCAACTTCTTTACTCAATGCTCTGATTTATAAAGGCCAGCACACCAAAAGCTTTCTTTACCACCCTATCTACATGAGCTTCCACTTTCAGGGAACTGTGCACAGTTATTCCCAGATCCCTCTGTTCACCTACATTCTTCAATTCCCTACCATTTACCATATACGTCCTATTTTGATTTGTCCTGCCAAGATGTAGCACCTCACACTTATCAGCATTAAACTCCATCTGCCATCTTTCAGCCCACTCTTCCAACTGGCATAAATCTCTCTGTAGACTTTGAAACTCTACTTCATTACCCGCAACCCCACCCATCTTAGTATCATCTGCATACTTACTAATCCAATTTACCACACCATCATCCAGATCATTGATGTACATGACAAACAACAGTGGACCCAACACAGATCCCTGTGGACCCCACTAGTCACTGGCCTCCAACCTGACAAACAACCATCCACCATTACTCTCTGGCATCTCCCATTCAGCTACTGTTGAATCCATCTTGCTACTCCACCATTAATACCCAACCATTGAACCTTCTTAACCAACCTTCCATGAGGAACCTTGTCAAAGGCCTTACTGAAGTCCATATACACAACATCCACTGCGTTACCCTCATCAATTTCCCGTGTAACATCTTCAAAAAATTCAAGAAGATTCAAGAAGATTAGTTAAACAAGACCTTCCAGGCACAAATCCATGTTGACTGTTCCTAATCAGACCCTGTTTATCCAGATGCTTATATATATTATCTCTAAGTATTCTTTCCATTAATTTGCCCACCACTGACGTCAAACAATCACCTATGACCTTAAGACTGTCTCTAACCCTGCTGAGCCTGGCCTGGGTTGAAGTGGTAATGTCGGGCATGATTACATGTAACCGTGCTATCTGGCCTAGTCTAGCTAATGGCTTGATTGCAAACCTGTACGTCTTTGGAGTGTGGGAGGAAACTGAAGAAATTCCCGGGATGGCGGAACTGTCATATGCTGAGAGAATGGAACAGCTGGGCTTGTATACTCTGGAATTTGGAAGGATGAGAGGGAATCTAATTGAAACATATAAGATTATTAAGGGCTTGGACACACTAGAGGCAGGAAACATGTTGGGGAGTCCAGAACCAGGGGCCCCACAGTTTAATAATAAGGAGTAAGCCATTTAGAACGGAGATGAGGAAACACTTTTTCACCCAGAGAGTTGTGAGTCTGTGGAATTCTCTGCCTCGCGGTGAGGGCAGGTTCTCTGGATGCTTTCAAGAGAGAACTAGATAGGGCTCTTAAAGGTAGCGGAGTCAGGGGATATGGGGAGAAGGCAGGAACGGGGTACTGATTGGGGATGATCAGCCATGATCACATTGAACGCAAAGGGCCAAATGGCCTACTCCTGCACCTATTGTCTATTGTGTATTGTCTATTGTCTATCTCGGAGAAAACCCGCGCAGGTCACGGGGAGAACGTACAAACTCCGTACAGACAGCGTCCGTAGTCGGAATGGAACCCGGGTAGCCGGCGCTGTGAGGCACCAACTCTACCGCTGCGCCACCGTGTGCCGCGATTAGTGTAGTGTTTTACCGGCTTGCGCTAAAGCTGACCAGGGACTGCATCGAAGGAAAGGTCAACGACTTATTTGACCTATCGTGCCTAACATACATGACCGTAGCTCTGTTTTGAACCCCTGAAACACTGATCTGGTGCGGAGGGAATGTGACTCGGTGTGTAAGCCATGCTATATCTCTCTCTGGAACGTCGGTAGCACAGCGCAGAGGTGATGAGAGGGGGATCTTATAGAAACGCATAAAATTATAAAAGGACTGGACAAGCTAGATGCAGTAAAAATGTTCCCAATGTTGGGCGAGTCCAGAACCAGGGGCCACACACAGTTTAAGAATAAAGGGGAGGTCATTTAAAACTTAGATGAGAAAAAAACGTTTTCACCCAGAGAGTTGTGAATCTGTGGAATTCCCTGCCATAGAGGTCAGTGGAGGCCAAATCACTGGGTGGATTTAAGAGAGAGTTAGATAGAGCTCTAGAGGCTAGTGGAATCAAGGGATATGGGGAGAAGGCAGGCACGGGTTACTTAACATAGAAACATAGAAATTAGGTGCAGGAGTAGGCCATTCGGCCCTTCGAGCCTGCACCATTCACCATTCAATATGATCATGGCTGATCATCCAACTCAGTATCCCGTACCTGCCTTCACTCCATACCCCCTGATCCCCTTAGCCACAAGCCACAAGGCTAAATGCATTTCGTTGTCTCTGTACTGTACACTGACAATGACAATTAAAATTGAATCTGAATCTGAATCTGAAGGGCCACATCTAACTCCCTCTTAAATATAGCTGATTGTGGATGATCAGCCATGATCACATTGAATGGGCGGTGCTGGCTCGAAGGGCCAAATGGCCTCCTCCTGCACCTATTTTCGATGTTTCTGTGACATGTTGATCCTTGGACTATCCTTGATCGGACTTTACCTTGCACTAAGTGTTATTCCCTCATCCCACATCTACACAGTGTAATTGTACCATTGTAATCATCGATCTGCTGACTGGTTAGCACGCAACAAAAGCTTTTCACTGTACCTCGGCGCCCGTGACAATAAACTACACTGAACTGAACGTTTGTGCTCCCTTTCAGCAATGGTTTGACCGTGGGTAAATCTTTAGTTCAGTTGAGTTTATTTCAATAGAGACCGTTGGCCGATACAAGAAAGACGAGTGTGGGGGACTCTTGGAGAAGGTTGCTAGGAGACTGCAAAGTGACTTGGATAGGCTGGGTGAGTGGGCAAATGTTTGGCAGACGCAGTATAATGTGGATAAATGTGAGGTTATCCATTTTGGTGGCAAAAAACGGGAAAGCAGATTATTATCTAAACGGTGGCCGATTGGGAAAGGGGGAGATGCAGCGAGACCTGGGTGTCATGGTACACCAGTCATTGAAGGTAGGCATGCAGGTGCAGCAGGCAGTAAAGAAAGCGAATGGCATGTTAGCTTTCATAGCAAGAGGATTTGAGTATAGGAGCAGGGAGGTTCTACTGCAGTTGTATAGGGTCTTGGTGAGACCACACCTGGAGTATTGCGTGCAGTTTTGGTCTCCAAATCTGAGGAAGGACATTATTGCCATAGAGGGAGTGCAGAGAAGGTTCATCAGACTGATTCCTGGGATGTCAGGACTGTCTTATGAAGAAAGACTGGATAGACTTGGTTTATACTCTCTAGAATTTAGGAGATTGAGAGGGGGGATCTTATAGAAACTTACAAAATTCTTAAGGGGTTGGACAGGCTAGATGCAGGAAGATTGTTCCCGATGTTGGGTAAGTCCAGGACAAGGGGTCACAGCTTAAGGATAAGGGGGAAATCCTTTAGAACCGAGATGAGGAGAACTTTTTTCACACAGAGAGTGGTGAATCTCTGGAACTCTCTGCCACAGAGGGTAGTTGAGGCCACAGTTCATTGGCTATATTTAAGAGGGAGTTAGATGTGGCCCTTGTGGCTAAGGGGATCAGGGGGTATGGAGAGAAGGCAGGTACGGGATACTGAGTTGGATGATCAGCCATGATCATATTAAATGGCGAATGGTGCAGGCTCGAAGGGCCGAATGGCCTACTCCTGCACCTAATTTCTATGTTTCTATGTTTCTATGTTCTCATTCACTGATTACTGAGCCACCGTTTATATCCTCCCCAAGGATTCAGACATGTGACAATCAACCAAAGCAAACAATTCGAGAGCCTGGTAGCTGTGACTTACCAACCAACGAGTGTTTGATGGCAAAAAGGGAACTATAGAGTTGCATGTTCTACCTACCCTGGGAGATACGGAATGCAAACACAAACACGCCACTCGGCCAAAACATTCTCAACGTCAATTTCACTCGCTCCATCGATGCTGCCTCACCCGCTGAGTTTCTCCGGCATTTTTGTCCACATTCGGCCAAGCACTGTCATTCCGAGTCCAGCCACCCTCGTATCCACCCCCTTGAGTCTGACGAAGCGGGGTCCTGACTTGAAACGTTGGCGATCCGCTCCTTCCACGCTTGTGTGGAGGAAGGAACTGCAGATGCTGGTAGACACGCACACACAAAGCGCTGTAGCAACTCCGCGGGGACGGGCGGCGTCTCTGGAGAGAAGGAGCGGGCCACGTTTCGGGTCGAGACCCTCCTACTTCAGACTCTGTGGACTCTCAGACTTTCTTCCTCCACAGATGCTGCCTGAACCGCTGAGTTACTCCAGCACTCCAGATTCCAGCATCTGATGTTTCTAATCAGTTTCACCCTGATGTGTTGTTTCCGGCGTGACTTTAAATGCTCCCGTGCTATGATTCATAAGAGGCTGTGTTGGTGGCTTTTTTTCTCTGCATTTAATATGTGATATGCTTGACCTATTTGTAAAGGTTATGGGGATGAATGGCATGTATGTACGTATGTATGTTTTATGATGCAGTGTAGACATATCGTCATTCATCTTTCCCATGTGGTACCTAACCTCAAAGCCTTTATTGAGATGGTGTGGAGGGTATTCTGTGCCTAGTTCGGACTTCATTGATGTGCAGTTTAGAAGAACCTACGGTAGACACAAAATGCTGGAGTAACTCAGCGGGACAGGCAGCATCTATGGAGGGAAGGAATGGGCGACGTTTCGGGTCGAGACCCTTCTTCAGACTTGCAGATGCTGGTTTAAATCGTAGAAACATAGAAACATATAAAATAGGTGCAGGAGGAGGCCATTCGGCCCTTCGAGCCAGCACCGCCATTCATGGCTAATGTGATCATGGCTAATCGTCCCCTATCAATAACCCGTGCCTGCCTTCTCCCCATATCCCTTGATTCCACTAGACTCTCTCTTAAATCCATCCAACACTGCGCCCTTCTCTCCAGAGATGCTGCCTGTCCCGCTGAGTTACTCCAGCTTTTTTGTGTCTACCTTCGATTTAAATCAGCATCTGCAGTTCCTTGCTACACATTCGAAGAATCTACCGTTTGTATGGGAGGGTGTGGAAGGAACGTTAGCTGCATGTTATGTGTGGGAAGGGACTGCAGATGCAGGTTTAAACTGAAGATAGACACAAAATGCTGGCTCTCGACCCGAAACGTCACCCTTTCCTTCCATCCAGAGATGCTGCCTGTCCCGCTGAGTTACTCCGGCATTCTGTCTATCTTTAGCTGTATGTTTCTGTCATCTTTAATGTTCCACAGAAGTTCAGGCACGGAAATTGCTATCAAAGCATGGGGGGGGGGTGGGACAAAATGTTTTGGTGGCCGCGCGCGCTCGCATGCGCACACACACGCGCGAGGCTTCGGCCGTGGGCCCTGTGGACGGTAACATCGTGAGCTGACCTGGTTGGTGACCGATTCTGAATGGCGGGGCTTCAATCGGCCAGTTGGCGGGGCCTTTCATCGCCAACATCGGGAGCCTCGATCACCTCGATCGCCTCGATGCAGCGGTTTGATTTTAAGCTGCACCGGGCGATGAAAGGCCCCGCGAACGGGCCAATTCAGCCCATAGAGAGCGTCTGGTTAAGTCCGGATTACAAAACATTGGGGGGATTGTCTCCTACCTCTCAAAGCATGGGGGGGGGGGGACATGTCCCCCCCCTGCACCCCCCAGGATTTCCGCCCATGCACAGAACAGTGCGGACAAACCTTTATTCTTTGGAAAGACACAAAATCCTGGGGTAACTCAGCGGGTCAGGCAGCATCCTCTACATGGATAAGTAATATTTCGAGTCGGAACCCTTCTTCAGACCCAAACCATCACCTATCCACCTTCTCCCGGGCTGATGTGCCGTGTGCCTTTCCTTGCTAAATCAGCCTCTGCAGTTCCTTGATCAGTCCGAAGAAGTGTCTCGTTCCGAAACGTCACCCATGTCTTGTACTCTCCCTCGAGATGCTGCCTGTCGGTACTGATTGGGGATGATCAGCCATGATCACATTGAATGGCGGTGCTGGCTCGAAGGGCTGAATGGCCTACTCCTGCACCTATTGTCTATTGTCTGTCCCACTGACTTACTCCAGCACTTTGTGTCTATCTTCAATCTTTCCTACACATTTCTATACTCGGTACTCTGACTGATGAAGGCCAATGTGTCAGATGCCTTGTAGACCACCTTGTCTTGCGGCGAGCAGCATCTGCAGTTCCTTAATACAAATCTGTAGTTCCTTGCTTCTTCTGTGAACTTTATTCTTTCCATACTACACTGATCTATACTGTACATCAACTCTGCAACCTTCTTGCAGCAATGTAGGAGCGGACGTTGCATTTGTATTCCTGTGTCTTGATATCCTGTGGGGAGGATTGTGGTCTTAGCATTGTGTTCTGATACTGTGTATGTGGCAATGTCCAATGTCCGTGATATTGAAAGACCCAGGAGTGTGTACACTCCCCATTCTCCAGCCGAACCCGACATAGAAGTACTTGAGTTCTCACAGAGGCCAAGTCCTATCAACCTCTGTGGCACGGTGGCGCAGGAGTCACCGGTTCGATCCTGACCAAAGGCGCTGTCTGAACGGAGTGTGTACGTTTTCACCGTGACCTGCGTGAGATTTCTCCAGGATCTTCGGTTCCCTCCCACACTCCAAAGACGTGTGGGTTTGTAGGTTAATTCAATTCAATTCAATTCAATTTAATTGTCATTTGGACCCCTTGAGGTCCAAACGAAATGCCGTTTCTGCAGCCATACATTACAAACAAATAGACCCAAGACACAACATAATTACATTTTACATAAACATCCATCACATAGCTGTGATGGAAGGCCAAAAAAACTTATCTCTCCACTGCACTCTCCCCCCCCCCCCGATGTCAGAGTCAAAGTCAAAGCCCCCGGGTGGCGATGGCGATTGTCCCGCGGCCATTAAAGCCACGCCGGGTGGTGCGAGGTCGCACACCGGGTCTTGGTGTTAGAGCCCCCGGCGTGCGCTCGCAGAGTCCCGCGGCCATTCCAAGCCGCGCGGGGCGGTGATGTCAGGCCCCGCTCCAGGAGCTCTTCGACCCCGCAACTCGGGCGGGAGAAGTCGCCGTTGCGAGAGCCCTGAAAAGCGGGCTCCCTCCAGGGACCCGCGGGCTCCCGGTGCCGCCGTCCGCCAGACCCGCAGTTGCAGCCTCCGAATCTCCGGAGGTCGGGCCGCAGCAGCAGCAGCAGCGCTCCACCACCGCTCCACCCGCTCCGGACTCGGCCAGCTCCGCGACGGTGACGGTGAGTCGTCGGCACCAGAGTCCCCAGTCTTCTCCTGTTGGAGGCCGCTCCTCGTTGTAGCCCCAACGACAACGGAGACCCGACAAAGAAAAGGTCGGGTCTCCCGTGCAGGGAGAGATTTAAAAAGTTACCCCCTCCCTCCCACCCCCTCCCCCACCCCCCCACACACACACACCCCAACAAAAAATAACAAAAAACTACATAGAAACATAGACAAAAAATAATAAAAAACGCGGACGGGCTGCAGAGGCCGCTGCTGACGAGAGTCGCGCCGCCCACCGGATTGGCTTCTGTAAAATCATAAATTGTCCCCAGCGTGTGTAAGATATTGGGGATCGCTGGTCGGAGTAAATTGTAAATTGTAAATTGTCCCCAGTGTGTGTAGGATATTGAAGATCGCTAGTCGGAGCGGACTATTTGGGCCGAAGGGCCTGAATCCAACATACTGTATCTCAAAACTATATCAAACCAAACAACTGGTCATGATGTTTAATGAAACTGCATCGAGTGACCTTTGCAGCCAACCCACTTGATGGGCCGAATGGCCTAATTCTACTCCTATTCCTTATGACCTTATAACCTAAGAGACAGTTCACTCATATAAATACAGAATTTGAATCAGTGTTTTCGTGACAAGTATTTTTTTTCCCATCCCACGAACATATCAGTAATTTTATAACTTAAAGTAAATAGTTCATAGGGTTTTTAACGCAAAATTTAACTTAATTTAAAACGATGGCTGGAGTAGCTCTTCCACAGAGAGTTCCTCGTTTTTTTCAAAAATATAAATAATTTTATTTACATATTTCCATTGTTTACAATAATGTTGGATTAAAATGTCATTATTATAGCAATGTTACAACATTTTGAGATTTAAAAAATCAAGTCTGCAATTTATCCCATCAGATAAAGCATAACAATAAGTTTAATTTGACACCTAATTCACTTTCATATCTCAAGTAATAACAAAGTTATGGCCATTTTCATACTCGGAAATTAGCATCTAGTTCCCTATTGATTTTCTATGGACATAACAAAAAAGCTGTGATCATGGACAGTCAAAAGCCCATAACCTTCTTAAAAATTAAGAGAACTGAATGAAATTTTCAGTTATCATAGATTGAACCATTCTGAAACAAATATAAAATAATCTTACTTGGATGACCTGAAATTAAAGCATATAATTAGTTAGTTACCCAATTGTAGCTAATTTCAAACTTCAATTACTAGATCTAAACATCTATCCATTTCTTAATAAATGACTAACATTTTTAAATAGCCTAAGTGTCCAAATAATATTCACAAATAATTCACAATAAAACATGATTTTTAAATCTAATTTACAACAATTTATAGGCCAAATGGAAGGAATTTAGTGTTCAATTGCTGTAAATTAAAGTCCATTTTAAATCGGCTTTCTAGTGGGTTCCTGTGAACGCGCTGGTTTAGAACGTTCACATTGCGCTGGATTTGTGCCCTCAAATGCCCAGAAAAATACTGCGGGATATAAAGAGCCCAAAATGAACTATTCGCTATAGAAAACTTTATATACAGTGTTCTTAAGAAGCCCCTTTTAATGTAAAAATAAGGTACATACCTTTAATTGTTTGCTTTATAAAACCCTGGGGCTGCGAGAGGTCGCGGGTTTAGAGAGTGATTTTTAAACTACTATAACTATTATACAAGGCCATAAAAACTAATAATACCTTTTGCGACGGGGTCTGTCAGCGATTTTTCGTTAATGATTTACTAGGCTGAACATTTTCGATTGCAACAGCCTAGTAAAAATCGCATTTTAAACCCGCCCCCTCTAAACAGCGCCAAAATCGCGCACACGGTCTGGGGCAGATTCTCAAACAACGCTCAGGTAGGTTTTGCAACATACCTAATTATTACTATCCAGGCTCCATTCCGACAGTCCGTGTGGGCCCAGTTAGACTCCAATATGCCGCCTATCTCCATAGGCTCCCAGTCATGTAACTCTTGACAGAAGAGTTTAGTTTTAACCTAGAACTACAGCGGGGAAACAGGCCGACCAGCGATCCCCGCACACTAACACACTCTAGGGACAATTTTATATTGATACCAATTACCCCACAAACCTGCAAGTCTTTGGAGTGCTGGAGGAAACCGAAGATCTCAGAGAAAACCCGCGCAGGTCACGGGGAGAAGGTACAAACTTTGTTTACAGACAGCGCCAGTAGTCGGGGTCAAACCTGGTTCTCTGGCGCTGTGAGGCAGTAGCTCTGCCCGCTGCGCCGCCGTGCTGCCCACAGTGTGGTGTTTTACTGCCTTGCACTGAAGCTGAACAGGGAATGAATCAAAGGGAAGCTCAAGGATTTATTTGACGTATTTGACAAATCTCAGCTCTGTTTCAAACCTCCGAAACACTGACCTAGTGCGGAGAGAATGTGACTCTGTGTGTTAGCTGTGCTATATCCATCTCTGGAACGTTAGTGGGACAGTGCAGAAGTGAACCACACAGAGAACTACTATCTACCTTATTGGTGACCCTCGGACTATCCTTGATCGGACTTTACTGGCTTTACCTTGCACTAAACATTATTCCCTTATCATGCGTCTACGCACTGTGAACGGCTCGATTGTAATCGTGTATTGTCTTTCCGCTGACTGGTTAGCACGCAACAAAAGCTTTTCACTGTACCTCGGCACACGGGACAATAAACTGAACTGAACTGAACTGAAGCTTTCTTCTCTCTTTCAGCGATTTTGAGTATAGGAGCAGAAAGGATTTGAGTATAGGAGCAGGGAGGTTCTGCTGCAGTTGTACAGGGTCTTGGTGAGACCACACCTGGAGTATTGCGTACAGTTTTGGTCTCCAAATCTGAGGAAGGACATTATTGCCATAGAGGGAGTGGAGAGACGGTTCACCAGACTGATTCCTGGGATGTCAGGACTGTCTTATGAAGAAAGACTGGATAGACTTGGTTTATGCTCTCTAGAATTTAGGAGATTGAGAGGGGATCTTATAGAAACTTACAAAATTCTTAAGGGGTTGGACAGGCTAGATGCAGGAAGATTGTTCACGATGTTAGGGAAGTCCAGGACAAGGGGCCACAGCTTAAGGATAAAGGGGAAATCCTTTAAAACCGAGATGAGAAGAACTTTTTTCACACAGAGAGTGGTGAATCTCTGGAACTCTCTGCCACAGAGGGTAGTTGAGGCCACAGTTCATTGGCTATATTTAAGAGGGAGTTAGATGTGGCCCTTGTGGCTAAGGGGATCAGGGGGTATGGAGAGAAGGCAGGTACGGGATACTGAGTTGGATGATCAGCCATGATCATATTGAATGGCGGTGCAGGCTCGAAGGGCCGAATGGCCTACTCCTGCACCTAATTTCTATGTTTCTATGTTTCTCTCTTTCAGCAATTCTGTACATCTTTCTGTCTGTAGAGACATCTTTAGTTTAGCTTAGTTTAATCCAGTCTAGTTCATTTTTGTCACGTGTGCCGAGGTACAGTGAAAAGCTTTTGTTGCGTGCTAACCAGTCAGCGGAAAGACAATACATGATTACAATCGAGCCGTCCACAGTGTACAGATACATGATAAAGGGAATAACGTTTAGTGCAAGGTAAAGTCTGATTAAATATACTTTGGGGGTTTCTGATGGGTTAGATGTGAGGTCAGGACCGCTCTCTAGTTGGTGAGAGGATGGTTCAGTTTAGTTTAGTGATACAGCATGGAAACAGGCCCTTTGGCCCATCAAGTCCGCTTGCTGTAAATATTGGCTTGGTGTAATGGTACAATTGTGCCTAGTGTGTGTAGCGTAGTATTAACCCTATAACCATATAACAATTACAGCACGGAAACAGGCCATCTCGGCCCTACAAGTCCGTGCCAAACAAATTTTTTTCCCCTTAGTCCCACCTGCACTTCATACCATAATCCTCCATTCCCTTCTCATCCATATGCCTATCCAATTTATTTTTTAAATGATACCAATGAACCTGCCTCCACCACTTCCACTGGAAGCTCATTCCACACCGCTACCACTCTCTGAGTAAAGAAGTTCCCCCTCATATTACCCCTAAACTTCTGTCCCTTAATTCTGAAGTCATGTCCTCTTGTTTGAATCTTCCCTATTCTCAAAGGGAAAAGCTTGTCCACATCAACTCTGTCTATCCCTCTCATCATTTTAAAGACCTCTATCAGGTCCCCCCTTAACCTTCTGCGCTCCAGAGAATAAAGACCTAACTTATTCAATCTATCTCTGTAACTTAGTTGTTGAAACCCAGGCAACATTCTAGTAAATCTCCTCTGTACTCTCTCTATTTTGTTGACATCCTTCCTATAATTGGGCGACCAAAATTGTACACCATACTCCAGATTTGGTCTCACCAATGCCTTGTACAATTTTAACATTACATCCCAGCTTCTATACTCAACTATTAGTGTGCGGTGTGGATTCGATGGGCCGAAGGGCCTGTTTCCATGCTGTATCTCCAAACTAAACTAAAGTAAATGTTGACCCGACATGACCTGAGACAATTGGACCTGCAGCTTTACTGTGTTTAGTAGCTGGGCTAGGACTGGGACGGCGTTGAGGCAACTTTACTGCGTGTGTGAAACCTTTCGAATCATTCCTGGTACAGTATTGTAAATGGGGACCATGAAACAGAGATTTAGTTGTAACCAACATGTTTGCCTTTTTGATCAGTGCGGGTGTCAGCTGTTACGGGGAGAAGGAGGGAAAATGTGGTTGGGAGGGAGAGATAGATCAGCCATGATTCTGAAGAAGGGTTTCAGCCCGAAACGTTGCCTATTTCCTTCGCTCCATAGATGCTGCTGCACCCGCCGAGTTTCTCCAGCTTTTTTGTGTCCCTTCGATTTTCCAGCATCTGCAGTTCCTTCTTAAACGATCAGCCATGGTTGAATGGCGGAGTAGACTTGATGGGCCGAATGGCGGTGCAGGCTCGAAGGACTGAATGGCCTACTCCTGCACCTATTTTCTATGTTTCTACGAAAGAAAGGGCGAGAGGTTTAGGAAAGGTACGGTGCAGGTTGATCAGTCTGGGTCTCAGGGGATATGGGGAGAAGGCAGGAGAATGGGGTTAGGAGGGAGAGATAGATCAGCCATGATTGAATGGCGGAGTAGACTTGACGGGCCGAATGGCCTAATTCTGCTCCTATCACTTATGACATGACCTTATGCGTCTAATGCTGATGTTGAGGACAGTACAATTATTTTTTTTAATTAGAATGATTTCATCTCATTGCACTGACATGGGTGACAATTTAGCAGTAGGGAGACTGCCAATATTCAATGGTATTGGCAGTATCCACTGGAAACATGGTACACAGTTCAAGTTTATTTGAATATTGTGGGGTGGAGTATAATTTCAATGAATAGATCTGAGTTGCACAATAAAACAAAAAATATGCATCACTATTTGTTTTGGTTTATGTCCACATCTTCCTTGAATCGCTCCTTGAATCGAACCGTACCCACTTACCATAACCATATAACCATATAACAATTACAGCACGGAAACATGCCATCTCGACCCTTCTAGTCCGTGCCGAACACATAATCTCCCCTAGTCCCATATACCTGCGCTCAGACCATAACCCTCCATTCCCTTCCCATCCATATAACTATCCAATTTATTTTTAAATGATAAAAACGAACCTGCCTCCACCACCTTCACTGGAAGCTCATTCCACACAGCTACCACTCTCTGAGTAAAGAAGTTCCCCCTCATGTTACCCCTAAACTTCAGTCCCTTAATTCTCATGTCATGTCCCCTTGTTTGAATCTTCCCTACTCTCAGTGGGAAAAGCTTTTCCACGTCAACTCTGTCTATCCCTCTCATCATTTTAAAGACCTCTATCAAGTCCCCCCTTAACCTTCTGCGCTCCAGAGAATAAAGCCCTAACTTGTTCAACCTATCTCTGTAACTTAGTTGCTGAAACCCAGGCAACATTCTAGTAAATCTCCTCTGTACTCTCTCTATTTTGTTGACATCCTTCCTATAATTGGGCGACCAAAATTGTACACCATACTCCAGAATTGGCCTCACCAATGCCTTGTACAATTTTAACATTACATCCCAACTTCTATACTCAAAGAACTTAGTTTTAGTTTAGTTTAGTTTAGTTTAGAGATACAGCGCGGAAACATGCCACCGTGTCCGCTCCGACCAGCGATACCCGCTATCCTATACACACACTAGGGACATTTGTTATTACATTCACACCAATCCAATTAACCTACAATCCCCCACGTCTTTGGAGCGTGGGAGGAAACTGGAGATCCCCGGAGAAAATCCACGCAGGTCACGGGAGGGGGAGGACGTACAAACTCCGTGCAGACAAGCACCTGTAGTCGGGATCGAACCCGGATCCTCTGGTGCTGCAAGCACTGTAAGGCAGCAACTCTACCGCTGAGCCACCGTGTCCGCCCAGTTCCCTGGCACTGATTTGTTCAGTACCATCTTCAGCTGCTCCAGATGACTCGAGGAACTTGTTGTTCAATCTAGGATGAACAATGTCCCCAGTTTGATCCTTGGTGGACCAAGGAAGGTTTTAGAATAGAAACATAGAAATTAGGTGCAGGAGTAGAGGCCATTCGGCCCTTCGAGCCTGCACCGCCATTCAATATGATCATGGCTGATCATCCAACTCAGTATCCCATACCTGCCTTCTCTCCATACCCCCTGATCCCCTTGGCCACAAGGGCCACATCTAACTCCCTCTTAAATATAGCCAATGAACTTAGAAGATTGAGAGGGGATCTTATAGAAACTTACAAAATTCTTAAGGGGTTGGACAGGCGAGATGCAGGAAGATTGTTCCCGATGTTAGGGAAGTCCAGGACAAGGGGTCACAGCTTAAGGATAAGGGGGAAATCCTTTAAAACCGAGATGAGAAGAACTTTTTTCACACAGAGAGTGGTGAATCTCTGGAACTCTCTGCCACAGAGGGTAGTTGAGGCCAGTTCATTGGCTATATTTAAGAGGGAGTTAGATGTGGCCCTTGTGGCTAAGGGGATTAGGGGGTATGGAGAGAAGGCAGGTACGGGATACTGAGTTGGATGATCAGCCATGATCATATTGAATGGCGGTGCAGGCTCGAAGGGCCGAATGGCCTACTCCTGCACCTAATTTTTATGTTTCTATGTTTCTCTGTTTAACTGGCCTCAACTACCCTCTGTGGCAGAGAGTTCCAGAGATTCACCACTCACCACAGAATTGGGAACTCCTGCCTTATAAGGGGTTTGGATAGGAAAATATTCACGGCTCATGGCCTTGTTAGATATAACCATATAACCATATAACAATTACAGCACGGAAACAGGCCATCTCGGCCCTACAAGTCCGTGCCGAACAACTTGTTTTCCCTTAGTCCCACCTGCCTGCACTCATACCATAACCCTCCATTCCCTTCTCATCCATATGCCTATCCAATTTATTTTTAAATGATACCAATCAACCTGCCTCCACCACTTCCACTGGAAGCTCATTCCACACCGCTACCACTCTGTGTTGATACTTGGATAATCGTGGCATCTTTCATAACTTCATGGCTTCCCAAAGGACTTTACAGCTAATGAGCGAAGGAAATATGCAACGTTTCGGGTCGAGACCCTTCTGAAGATTCTGAAGAAGGGTCTTCATCCGAAAATGTTGCCTATTTCCTTGAGTCTGAAGTCTTGAGTCTTGATCCAAAACATTGACTATTTCCTTCGCTCCATAGATGCTGCCTCACCCGCTGAGTATCTCCTGCATTTTTGTCTACCTTACAGCTAATGAAGTACTTTTGAAGTGTAGTCACACCCGCACTGCAAGAAAAGATAACACTTTATTTGCGCACAGCACTGTAGTAACTTTCTGATGACATTGTACGACGGGAAAGAATTGGCCAGGAGAACAGGAAAAAAATGTCCCAGTTTTAGGTTTAAGGTGAAGGGGAAAGGATTTAATGGGATTCTGAGGGGTAACTTTTTCCACACAAAGGGTGGTGGGTGTATGGAACGAGCTGCCTGAGGAGGTAGTTGAGGCTGTTTAAGAAACAGTTGGACAGGTACATGGATAGGACATGTTTGGAGGGATATGGACTATGAAGGTGGAAAAGCTTTTCCCACTGAGAGTAGGGAAGATTCAAACAAGGGGACATTACATGAGAATTAAGGGACTGAAGTTTAGGGGTAACATGAGGGGGAACTTCTTTACTCAGAGAGTGGTAGCTGTGTGGAATGAGCTTCCAGTGAAGGTGGTGGAGGCAGGTTCGTTTTTAAATTGGATAGTTATATGGATGGGAAGGGAATGGAGGGTTATGGTCTGAGCGCAGGTATATGGGACTAGGGGAGATTATGTGTTCGGCACAGACTAGAAGGGTCGAGATGGCCTGTTTCCGTGCTGTAATTGTTATATGGTTATATGAAGCTGAAGAAGGTACTGAACAAATAAGACAGGTTTGGAGGGATATGGAGGGATATGGCAGGCAGGTGGGACTAGGGCAGGCATGTAGGCTGGTGTAGGCTAGTTGGGCCAAAAGGCTCCACTCTATGGCTCCAAGAATCAACTTCAAAACGGGACATTTCATTGACCCAAAGCAAGCAAACAGAAGCTAGGCTGAAAGTGTTAGATGCTAAGATGTAATGTCGGACAGTGTAGGGCCTGCAGTACACTCAGGTATTTGATGTTAGGTTCAACTATAGTGAGTTGTAGGCGAGGCTATTGGGAAGCAATGGGAGAACAAACCAGGCCGTTGTTGTGCGTTAATGTTTGAGTAGCGTGCGTTTGCAGGGATGGGTTGTACGTTCACCAACGGCCCAGGCAAAGTTGGTGCCTTCAGGAGATGTCTGAAACGCGGGAGGAAGAGGAAAGATGGTTGACGGAGGAGGAGGCAGTTCCAACGGAGCACCGGCCTGCATTGCTTAGCTGCGAATCAGTGGCCCCCATCTCACGGAAACAACCGATCAAAGATCCTATAGCGAGCAAGATAGTCCACTCGACGAACGAGGCGCGGTACGGTGATGGGCAGATTCGTGGGTAGATTTCGGCCCCATTTCCGTAACCGGCTCCCGTCTCCGCACCAAAGATCCCGTCGCAGCGGAGCAAAGATAACTAGCGCGGAGACGGAAACCGGTTACGGAAACATCCTCGTCAAAATCAAAGTTCTTTGGTAAAAAATCTTCTCTTCATTTTCAGAATTATAATTGATGAATACAAACTGTTCCCCCGCAACGTTGATTACACTGCGAGTCGGGTCGGGTCGGGTCGGGTCGGGTCGGGTCGGGTTACTGAAGTGGATGGAAAAAAGGCCCACGTTCCGTGGCAAAAACGGGAAAGCAGATTATTATCTAAACGGTGGCCGATTGGGAAAGGGGGAGATGCAGCGAGACCTGGGTGTCATGGTACACCAGTCATTGAAGGTAGGCATGCAGGTGCAGCAGGCAGTAAAGAAAGCGAATGGCATGTTGGCTTTCATAGCAAGAGGATTTGAGTATAGGCGCAGGGAGGTTCTACTGCAGTTGTATAGGGTCTTGGTGAGACCACACCTGGAGTATTGCGTGCAGTTTTGGTCTCCAAATCTGAGGAAGGACATTAATACCATAGAGGGAGTGCAGAGAAGGTTCACCAGACTGATTCCTGGGATGTCAGGACTGTCTTATGAAGAAAGACTGGATAGACTTGGTTTATACTCTCTAGAATTTAGGAGATTGAGAGGGAATCTTATAGAAACTTACAAAATTCTTAAGGGGTTGGACAGGCTAGATGCAGAAAGATTGTTCCCGATGTTGGGGAAGTCCAGGACAAGGGGTCACAGCTTAAGGATAAGGGGGAAATCCTTTAAAACCGAGATGAGGAGAACTTTTTTCACACAGAGAGTGGGGAAGTCCAGAACAAGGGGTCACAGCTTAAGGATAAGGGGGAAATCCTTTAAAACCGAGATGAGAAGAACTTTTTTCACACAGAGAGTGGTGAATCTCTGGAACTCTCTGCCACAGACGGTAGTTGAGGCCACAGTTCATTGGCTATATTTAAGAGGGAGTTAGATGTGGCCCTTGTGGCTAAGGGGATCAGGGGGTATGGAGAGAAGGCAGGTACGGGATACTGAGTTGGATGATCAGCCATGATCATATTGAATGGCGAACGGTGCAGGCTCGAAGGGCCGAATGGCCTCTACTCCTGCACCTAATTTCTATGTTTCTATTTTTCTATGTGTCAGCCCATTGCGTTTAGCAGGAGTGGTCTACCTTGCTCCGCTATAGGATCTTTGGAAACAACCACTCAAGTTTGGGGCTGCAGATCAGCAGGTCATAGAAGCAAGGGCGTGTCGGGGGAGGTGATGCCAAGAGCAGCCATTTTGCTGCACTCTCCTAACAAATTGGAGCAACATTCCCGAGGGAATTCTTTCCCTGTTTTCCCCGTCTCTGTTGACGTGACACGTTCGCATAAAGGTTACCATTGGCTGCTGGTCGCTGAAAATGTGTTTAACCCACAATATTTATTATTACTATTATTATTATTATTATTATTATTACTACTATTAATTTTCCTCTCAATCTTAAGCCATTTACCCCCCTCTCCCCCCCCTCTCCTTGACTAGTGGTGGTTCACTGTAGGATATCACAGCACAATCCTATCTTGGGGAATGTGGGATGGGACGGGGACGGGGAAGGGAAGGGAAGTCTCTCTGCAGCAACAGCGGAGTTGCCCGCGGAGTTATAGGTACAGCCAGCCGCAATGTTTAGTTCCTTCTGTGAGCATTGCTGGTGGCTGTTATTTTTTTTGTTCTTTTAGAATTTAAATGAACGAAGGAAAGGAACACACACAAAAAAAAAAAATCAAAATCGAGGAAAAAATTCGGATTCGGGGGAGAATAAAATAAAAAGCTTACACACGAGGATTTTAATTTTCTCGAAAAGGGAATTAAGTCACTGGCTGCTCTTGCCAGAGATGGGACACAGTGTGAGAATGACTGACTTGTGGGACTGGAATAGTTGATCAGATAACTAACATTTGCTGAGAAAATATTTTTATCTCTTCCACGCTATTCCTAAAAATAAATCTTCGAAGAGCAGATTTAAAAAGGGCCATCATCGTCACTGAGGAATCCTTGCTTGCAAACCAGCTGTTATTAGGGGGCACAATTTTGTTTAAGGGTTGGGAATGACTCGGTTTTTTTAGAAGATTTCGGGAGAGTGGTTTAGTTTTAATTTAGTTTGGAGAGACAGCGATCTGTGTTTAACCCGTTTTTAGTTTAGTTTAGTTTGGAGATACAGCTCGGAAACAGGCCCTTCGGCCCCACCGAGTCCGTGCCGACCAGCGATCCCCGCACACTAACACTATCCTACACACACACTAGGGACAAATTACAATTATACCAAGCCAATTAACATGCAAACTTGCAAATCTGTGGACTGTGGCAGCCTCAAGACTATCCCGCTTTCAGTTAGGTGCCCGTTGATCCATCCCTCAACCCAATTTGGCCGTCTTCATCACGTCGTTGACAAACCCCTGTTAAATCTCACATGTTTTCATTAGTCTTGCGCCATTGAAAATAGCCCCGTCTCGGAAAGAAATAGATGGCGGCCACCATCGCCTTGCCCCTGGAGTTTGGGCGGACTTCTCCCCAGGGGCCGACTTCCCCCGCATCTCCCACCAAAGCGACCTTCTCAACA
>NW_026575277.1:15000-57005 GCF_028641065.1 Leucoraja erinaceus | reverse complement strand
TAAATTCTCAGATGAAGATAAACCTTACAGTAGCCCAGTGTGCAGTTGCGGCATACTTCGAAGCAGCGGTGTGAAATCACAGGATAGACACAATATTAGAAGTAAGATAGTAAAGATCATGAGACATCAGTTTATTAGTTTGATCTATATATTGAGGGTGGGAGCGGAGGGCACGTAATCCCTCATCGTAACTCCTCATAAAATACAGATCAAACTTCATACTGGTAAGTACTCGTTTAATCTTACTATTTTACTTCGGAGTCACGTGAGTGACTCCGTGAAGACTTCAAAGGTCTGTGATTTCAAACCGTGTAACAGTTTTTATTTCACTCACTGCCGAAGTTTTTGAGGGAGGAAGTGTTATCGTAATCAACCAATGGATCTGCTTTCACAAGAAACAGAAAGGTATTTGTTAACAATAACAACATAAATAGCTCCCCTGAGCTTAAATTAATATTGCAGTTTGTAATATTCTTTCTGCAATTAAATCAGGCTTATCAACGGTTTACAATAAAAAATGTTCTGAACGTCGTTTCCCTTGACCATCCTGCCGTATTGAAAATGTGGTCAACCGGGATGCCCATTCGTTCAGCCGCTGATATCAATGCTGCCCTAGTGGAATGGGATTTAAATGTATTATTATCTATTCCGGCAGCTTTCAGTACCTGTTTGAGCCACCTTGAAGTGGTTTGGCTCGTTACCCCGTCTTGGGGTTTCTGTGGTTGACCCATAGGCTTTCCTCTCCCTCTAAGATTGTGGGTTGTGTCTATATATTGTTGTAGATGGGTCACCACTCTCAACCTGGACTCTGGTGGGTAGGCCCGGAATCCCACCAGTGAATTGGGCGTTCCTGGTCCATATAACCATATAACAATTACAGCACGGAAAAAAAACAGGCCATCTCGACCCTTCTAGTCCGTGCCGAACACATAATCTCGCCTAGTCCCATATACCTGCGAGTTAGACCTAGAATATGACCTAGAATATGACCAGACCTAGAATATGAACGTGATGCGTCTGGGGTAATCACCATGTTATCCAGTCTAGTTTTATGGAGTGACTGGACTCTGTGAGCGTATACGAGAGCCATAAGCATGAGCGTTTTTAACATAGATTGAGCAAGCTGAGGGATCTGGCTGGTGCCATTCTCTGAGATATGTCAATATCACACCGATATCCCATACATGGGTATACCTGGGTTTTTGGGGCTTATTATTATAGTTGCCCTTCAAACGTTTATCTTCAGTGGATGGGATCCCATGCTCTGCTGTCCTGCTGTTTTTAGATAAGCAGACAAGGCGCTCCATGCTGTATTTACGGCATTGTAACTCACCTTTTAGTCATGGTGTAGATGTTCCAGGAACTCCAATACGTCAGTGGTTGAATAGTTTGGTATGTTGTCCCTGCGTCGTGGCAGTATTTTACCCATGTTAGCTCTTGGTGACTGTTCACAGGGATGCCGACATGGTGGTAATGGTTCCTTTGGATAATCCCAGTCCCTGGTAAGGTCTATTCAAAACCTGCACCCAGGAGTTTGATGTTTTTATGGCATGGGTGGCTTATGCCTGATACTGGGTTGAGTCAGCAACCATGGTTCACTAGGGAAATCCATAGGTGACTCGCCCACCATGTCGTGATGAACTGGGAATCATGGCTGTGTAGGCCAGTCGGGCACGTTCAATATCTCGGAGACAGATTCCATCTGTATTGCGAAGTGCCCGACTGATGAGGCAGAAGGGAGGAAGGCAAAGCAGGAATTCCCCCTTCCAGCGTGTAGGCATCTATCGCTGCTGCCTCTGATCTGGTTCCTAAGTCACATACATAGGTTACTGGTGATTCCGTCTTGTGCAACCAAATTGATATCTGGCTTTCAAACTGCTTAATACCTTTAGCAGATATTTTGGGTTTGACATCTATTCAATGTTGTCATAACTTTTTACCCGTGACGTGGTGTCTCCCACTGTGTTCTAGCTTCCTAGGAAATAGGCAGCTGATAGTTAAAATGTATTTTGACACACCATTGCCAGATCTGTTTGACCAATTTGTTGCACGATAATGATTTTATGCTCCCCATATGGTTGATATAAGCCACCACCATAGTATTATCAATCCGTAACCGCATATGTGCGTGCTGCATTTGAAATGCATATGCGTTTTTAGCCCAATAGGCGATCACCAATCCCAAATAGTTGATGCCCGGTGTGTGTAGTAACGATGATTCTGAAATGGTCCATCTGTTACCTGTGCTGGATATGGAGTTTAGTTGCTCCCCAGCCTAAAGTACTGGCATCGGTTTTTAAAATAACCGAGTTGGGATTGGTGATAATAATAGGGCTGAAAACTATGCCAAACATATGTCTGCCCACCACTGTAATTGTGATATAGCTTCAGTGGGTACATTCATAATTTGATTATAGTGACCCAAGTACCTTGGCAAAGTAACAGTCATATGGATGGAATTATTATTGAAGCCCAGATAATCCATGGTAGTTAACGCTTCAATTCTGGTTTATCTGGGCGTGGGATGAACCTCAGTGCTTTAGGGAGCTGTGTCGTAGCTAGAACTGCTGCCACAGCTAATTCCTTTGTTTCCCCTAATATGAGGATATCATCCAATATATGCCATGATTATGCTTGTTTTCTTAATATTTTCATGGCTATTTTTAATATTTATAATAGTTTAGGGCTGAGGTTAGACCATTGGGAATGCTCTATACGCCCATAGTTGCCCTAACCGGGATATCCATTATCCAGGTAAATGTTTTAGGTATCTACAATGATCCTAGTTTATGGGTATAAGATAGTTTGCATCTTCCATATGAATGCTCGCCATAAGGTATCCTTTGGAGATCAGATGTCTGGCAGTGACAAAAACCCCGTCTCCATCTTAAAGTGTATATACTCAACAGATTTATTTAGTGATATTAGATCAATTATGATGCTACATTCACCATCTTTTGTAGTTTTAGTGAATATATTCGATACAAATTCCAATGGTTCATGTTTATTCCCATGATCCGTTTAGTAATGAGCCTTTCTAGTTCAGCTTGACCTTCTCGCTTCACTTTCTTAGAGGGAGAAAATGCCCTTTGGGCGCATTGCGGAACTGGCGGTAATATGCCCAATTTGAATTCAAGTTTTTATCCACTAATACTGTTGAGTATATATTAGTTATTTGTGACAGCACCCCATGCTTTTATCAACAAGTGTAAATGCCCCCCCCCCCGCAGTTAGTATACCTAAGTTTAGGGTTGACATGAGGTGGAGCTTTTTTACTCAGAGAGTCGTAGCTGTGTGGAATGAGCTTCCAGTGGAAGTGGTGGAGGCGCATTCAGCCACTGTTGAATCCATCTTGCTACTCCACCATTAATACCCAACCATTGAACCTTCTTAACCAACCTTTCATGAGGAACCTTGTCAAAGGCCTTACTGAAGTCCATATACACAACATCCACTGCTTTACCCTCATCAATTTCCCAATAGTGAATAATCCTTCATTTAAACCATTTCTTATCGCAAAACATATAACGAATGGGAAAGAATGGGAATTAAAATGATCGGCGATATGTATGAAATGGGAAATCTGTTATCATTCCAACAAGTACAATAAAAATTTACGTTGAAAAATAACCAATTTTAAATATCATCAGATCTGTGATTTCATGAAGAAAAATATAGAAATACATCAAACTATAATTTTAGACCCACTGGAAGAATCAATGATTATTAAAGCTGACTGACAGAAATTTATATCATATTTATATAATAGTATTTTAAATATAGAACTAACATCGACAGAGGCACTTAGAGAAGATTGGGAACGACAATTAATGATAAAAACCACGAAAGAAACATGGAAAAAGTATTTGATATATATATACACACAAAAGTTCGATTAATGTAAGACATCACTTAATTCAATTTAAAATTTTACATAGATTATACTATTCAAAAACTATACTGAATATATTTTATCCAAATACTTCTCCCATATGTGATAAATGTTTAACTCAAAATGCTACTATAACACATTATTTTGTTTCCTGCATAAAACTCCATAAATTCTGGAGCGATATCTTTGAAATATTTAAAAATTATTCAAGATAAACATGGAGCCTAACACTGAAATGATTATACTTGGAGTAACGGAAGACGGGGACAAATTGAACACATTTCAAATTTCATTTTTTAATTATGGGTTGGTCATGGCAAAAAAAACGTATACTTACATTTTGGAAACATACACCCATACCAAAGCTTAAAATGTGGATTATAAACTTGTTGAACACAGCACATTTTGAAGAAATGCGTGTCCTCTTAATAGATAAACCCGACCAATTCTTAACGAGTTTGTCTCCATTTATCGACTTCTTCGAAGCATATGGTGCAACAAAAACGTAAAAAACAATTGTTTCAGGACTGGGTGAAGGATGGTCAAGAATATAAAAACCTATCCCCTATCTCCAACTTTCTACTCTTTCTCTTTCTCTCTCCTTTTTTTAAATGTTTTCTTTTCTCTTTTTTTTCCTTATTTTTTCTCGTTCTTCCCTTTTCTTTTTCACACACCATACATCACGTTTTACTATTTTCTATTATCTATTCTCTGTTTCTCACTTTTGTTATTAAAGAAAAAAGTAAAGATGTACATAAAATGTAACATGCCAATATATATTTGGCACATTGGTGTCACATTACTGTACTTACTTCCAATACATAAATATAAAAGGAACATAAAAACGAGCTTACTTCTATTTTTACATATGAGCTCTGTGAACAACCTTGAATCACGCGTGTTTTGCACATTGAAGAGGTGTTATTTGAAGAATCCTCTCCCATTTCTGTATGGATAAAGACAAGTGGATTTCTCTTCCCAAGTGATTCTTAATTTTATCAAATACAAGACCAAGTGCAGACCCGTTGGGTCTGTTTCCCCAACGGCGTTTGCCGGGGGGGGTGGGGGGGCTGCGGCATCACACTCACATTAACAACCCCCAAACACACAGGTGGGGTGAGGGGGGGGGGTGAGAATAGAGGAGGGAAGGGAGAGGAGGAGGAGGAAACGGGACAGATTTGGGAGGGAAAGGAGAGCGGGGTAGGGGGTGAGAGAGGAGGATGGGGAGAGAGATGTGGGGGAAGGGGGGATGGGGAGGGAGGGGAGGAGGGAGGGAGGGGGAGGGGGGGGTAGGGAGAGAGGGGAAAGAGTGGGGAAGGAGAGTGTAGGGGAAGGGGGGAGAGGAAGGAAGAGGGGGAGGGAGGAGGAGAGCGGTAGGGGGAAGTGATGGAAGAGGGACAGAGAGGGTAGGAGGAAGGGGGGGGGGGGAGAGAGAGGAAGGGGGTGGGGTAGAGAGGGAAGGGGGTGGGGGAGAGAGGGATGGCTGGGAGAGGGGTGAGGAGAGGGAAACATAGAAACATAGAAATTAAGTGCAGTAGTAGGCCATTCGGCCCTTCGAGCCTGCACCACCATCCAATATGATCATGGCTGATCATCCAACTCAGTATCCTATCCCTGCCTTTTCTCCATACCCCCTGATCCCTTTAGCCACAAGGGCCACATCTAACTCCCTCTTAAATATAGCCAATGAACTGGCCTCAACTACCCTCTGTGGCAGAGAATTCCAGAGATTCACCACTCTCTGTGTGAAAAATGTTTTTATCATCTCTGTCCTAAAGGATTTCCCCCTTATCTTTAAACTGTGATCCCTTGTTCTGGACTTCCCCAACATCTGGGACAATCCTCCTGCATCTAGCCTGTCCAACCCCTTAAGAATTTTGTTAGTTTCTATAAGATACCCCATCAATCTTCTAAAATCTAGCGAGTACAAGCTGAGTCTATCCAGTCTTCATATGAAAGTCGTGACATCCCAGGAATCAATCTGGTGAACCTTCTCTGTACTACCTCTATGGCAACAATATATTTGAGCATTGGGCATTGTGACATCACACGATGGAACGTTCAGCAGGGGCTGGGGCTGGGGCTGGGGCTGCTTCTAAGGGTGAGAAGCCAGTTTATTTTTGAAATATTGGGGGGTGGGGGGAGAAGGATTTGATTAAAAATCTGTACATAAACACGACGAAATGTAATCAAGAGTTTCTATAAGATCCTCCCTCAATCTTCTAAAATCTAGCGAGTACAAGCCGAGTCTATCCAGTCTTTCTTCATATTAAAGTCCTGACATCCCAGGAATCAGTCTGGTGAACCTTCTCTGTACTCCCTCTATGGCAACAATGTCTTTGAGCATTGGGAATTGTGACATCACACGATGGAATGTTCACCTGGGGCTGGGGCCTCTTCTGGGGGGAAGCCAGTTAAGCCAGAAAACGGTCTAGTTTATTTTTGAAATATTTTTTTGAAATATTGGGGGGGGGGGGGGGGGGGGGGGGAAGGATTTGATTAAAAACGTGTACTTACACAGGACGAAATGTAATGAGGAGCGGATACTTAGAAACAAAAGTGAAATTTCTACCGAAATGTAAAATATGTCGGCGATTCTGCGTCTGGTTTCGGAGTTGCAGTGAATCAAAGGAAGAAAGTCCTATTGGTCATCTGCGAGCATTGGGCATTGTGACATCACACGATGGAAACGAATCAAAAGGAAGAAAGGCAGACGGCAGCCGGACGGACGGACGGCGTGCGGCGGCAGCCACATACTTTTTTAAAATAATAACTAGACCAAGTGCAGGCCAGTTGGGTCTGTTTCCCTAACGGCGTTTGCGTGGGGGAGGGGGGGGGGGGGGGGGGGGGGGGGCGCGGCATCACACTCACATTAACCACCCCCCAAACACACAGCTGGGGGGAGGGGAGAGCAGAAGAGAGGAGGGAGGGGAGAGGAGGAAGAGGAAACGGGACAGATTTTGGAGGGAAAGGAGAGCGGGGTAGGAGGTGAGAGAGGGGGATGGGGAGGGAGGCGTGGGGGAGGGAGGGGAGGGGGAGGGAGGGGAGGAGGAGGGAGGGGGAGAGAGGGGGGAGAGAGAGGGGAGGAGTGGGGAGAGGGAGGGGGGAAGGGGGGAGAGAAGAATAATAGTGGGGAGGGAGGGAGGAGAGAGGGGTAGGGGGAGTGAGGGAAGAGGGAACAGAGGGGTAAAGGAAGGGGGGGGGGGGAGAGAGCAATGGGGTGGGGTTAGAGCGGGAAGGGGGGGGGGGGGAGAGAGAGGGAAGGGGGGGGGGGATGAGTAGAGGGACAGGGGGAGGGAGAGGAGGGGGGGGGGAGGGGGGAGGGGTTAGAGGGGTAGCGGAAGTGGTGGAAGAGGGACGGGGGAGTGGTGGAAGAGGAACAGAGGGGTAGGGGAAGGGGTGGGGGAGAAAGGGGAAAGGAAGGGAAGAGAGAGGGGTGGAGTAAGGGGAGAGAAGTGGTAGAGTGGGGAGGGAGGGGTAGGGGGAGTGGTGGAAGAGGGACACAGCGGTATGGGGAAGGGGGTGGGGGAGAGAGGGGATTGGTGGGAGAGGAAGAGGGCTGTGGAGAGGGAAACATAGAAATTAAGTGCAGGATTAGGCCATTCGGCCCTATGCCACCATTCAATATGATCATGGCTGATCATCCAACTCAGTATCCTGTACCTGCCTTCTCCACCAGATCTAACTCCCTCTTAAATGTAGCCAATGAACTGGCCTCAACTACCTTCTGTGCCAGTGAATTCCAGAGATTCACCACTCTCTGTGTGAAAAATGTTTTTCTCATCTCGGTCCTAAAAGATTTACCTCTTATCCTTAAACTGTGACCCCTTGTTCTGGACTTCCCCAACATCTGGAACAATCTTCCTGCATCTAGCCTGTCCAACCCCTTAAGAATTCTGTAAGTTTCTATAAGATACCCCCTCAATCTTCTAAAATCTAGCCAGTACAAACCGAGTCTATCCAGTCTTTTTTCATATGAAAGTCCTGACATCCCAGGAATCAGTCTGGTGAACCTTCTCTGTACTCCCTCTATGGCAAGAATGTCTTTGAGCATTGGGCATTGTGACATCACACAATGGATCGTTCACCAGGGGCTGGGGCTGGGGCTGGGGCTGGGGCTGGGCCTGGGGCTTAGGCTGGGGCTGGGGCTGGGGCTGGGCTGGGGCTGGGGCTGGGGCTGGGCTGGGGCTGGGGCTGGCTGGGGCTGGGGGGGCTGATTCTATGGGTGAGAAGCTAGTCATTTTTTAAATATTGTGTGTGGGGGGGGGGGGGGGGGGGGGGGGCGGCATCACACTCACATTAACCACCCCCCAAACACACAGGTGGGGGGGAGGGGGGGTGAGTAGAGGGGAGGGAGGGAGAGAGGGAGGAGGAGGAAATGGGACAGATTTGGGAGAGAAAGGGGGGCGGGGTAGGGGGTAAGAGAGGGGGATGGGGAGAGAGATGTGGGGGAGGGGGGATGGGGATGGAGGGGAAGAGAGGGAGGGAGGGGGAGAGGGGGGGGGAGAGAGGGGAAAACAGTGGGGAGGGATAGTGGAGGGGGTTGGGGGGAGAGGTGGAAGCGTGGGGAGGGAGGAGGAGGGGGCAGGGGGAGTGATGGAAGACGGACAGAGGGATGGGGAAGGGGGAGGGGGGGGAGAGAGAGGGAAGGGGGTGGGGGAGAGAGAGGGATGGGAGGGAGAGGGGTGAGGAGAGGGAAGGGGGAGGAGAGAAGGGGGGAGAGAAGTGGAAGAGTGGGGAGGGAGGGACGGAGGGGTAGCGGGAGTGGTGGAAGAGGGACGGGGGAGTGGTGGGGAGAGGAACAGAGGAGTAAGAGGAAGGGGTGGGGGAGAGAGGGAAAGGGAGGGGAAGAGAGAGGGGGGGGGGGGGGAGAGGGGGGGTGAGGGGGGGGGGGGGGGGGGGGGGGGGGGGGGGGGGGGGGGGGGGGGGGGGGGGGGGGGGGGGAGGGGGGGGGGGGGGGGGGAGGGGGGGGGGTGGGGGGGGGGGGGGGGGGGAGAGGGAAGGGGGGGGGGGGGGGAGAGAGTGATGGGTGCGAGAGGGAGAGGGGTGAGGAGAGGGAAACATAGAAACATAGAAACATAGAAATTAAGTGCAGGAATAGGCCATTCGGCCCTTTGAGCCTGCACCACCATTCAATACGATCATGGCTGATCATCCAACTCGGTATCCTGTACTTGCCTTCTCTCCATATCCCCTGATCCCCTTAGCCACAAGGGCCACATCGAACTCCCTCTTAAGTTCCAATTGGACATGTGTGAGCATTGGGCATTGTGACATCACGCAATGGAACGTTCACCAGGGGCTGGGGCTGGTTCTACTTCTATGGGTGAGAAGCCAGTTTAATTTTGAAATATGGGGGGGGGGGGGACGGATTTGATTAAAAACGTGTACTTAAACACGACGAAATGTAATGAGGAGCGGATACGTAGAAAGAAAAGTGAAATCCCTACCGAAATGGAAAATATGTCGGCGATTCTGCGTCTGGTTTCGGAGTTGCAGTGAATCAAAGGAAGAAATGCGGCCGGCAGCCGTCCATGTAAATTGATCCATTCCGATTGGACATCTGCGAGCGTCGGGCATTGTGATTGGACAACTGCGAGCATTGGGCATTATGACATCACACGATGGAAACGAATCAAAAGGCAGAAAGGCATCCGGACGGACGGCAGGCGACAGGCACACACTTTTATATATTAGGTAGATAGATATCTATTTGTAATTTCAAAATCAACTCATAAAGAGCCGTTATTAATCATTTCTGATAAGGGTTCAACTGTAAAAAAAATCAAACATTTCGGATTGATGTGGTCTTCAAAACATGTCTAATTTGTAAATATCTAAAAAAGTGTTAATTAGGTAAGTTATATTTATTGGAGAAGTGTTCGAAAGACATGAAACAAGCATCCAAAAATAAATCACGAAATGCTGCTAATCGCTTCCTCTTCCACAACAAAAAAGACTTGATCAGTACTGGATGGTTGGAAGAGAAAATTGGATAAAATAGGACTCGATAAGATAAAATAATGTAGTCAAAAAAAAACTTATGAAATTGAAATCATATTCTGAACGTATTTCTTGTTATTGGGTTAGTCGTGTATTTATTAAATCTCGTAATTGTAAAAGGTACCGAGGCCTCTAGAACATAAGCCAATGGTAGCCCTTGTAAGGAATCGCGGTCTAGTTTTATCTATCCTGGGCATTGGGTGTCTTCTAAATCTTTTTTCCAAAATGTTAAACAACGAACATTGACTGCCCAATAGTAGAGTCTAAGGTTCGGCAATGCCAAACCACCATTTTTTTCAATTTATGTAAGTATTTTTTTTACCTAGTCTGGGATTTTTATTCTGCCATTTTTATGAAAAAAATTGGAGTCTATAATATCGAAGAGTGATTTGGCAATACAAATTGGTATCGTATGAAATAAATACAGACATTTTGGTAAAATTAACATTTTAATAGCATTGATTCGGCCAATTAAGGATAAGGACATTGGTGACCATTTAGTAAACTGATATTTAATATGGTCAATTAAAGGCATAAAATTAGCTTTAAATAAATGATTGTGTTTCTTGGTGATCTTAATACCTAAATAAGTTAAATATTTACTTGACTCGGTAGTCAAACTAAATGGAAGCTGTCCATAAATCGAAACAAGATTATTGATGGAAAAAGCTTACTCTTACTAAGATTTAGTATATAACCAGAAAAACTACAAAATTGATTAAGTAATGCTACTATTGCCGGAATAGATTTGTCAGGGTTAGAAATAAATAATGAGAGATCATCTGCATAAATAGATAGCTTATGTGTCTTATTCCCGCTGACAATACCAAAAAATATTAGGGGATTCCCTAATAGCGGTGGCTAAGGTTTCCAAAGCAATATCAAAGAGTAAAGGACTTAAGGGACAGCCCAGTCTAGTACCTCGGAAGAGCCTGAAAAAAGGGGATCTCTGAGTATTAGTAAATACAGAAGCCTGAAGTATGACAAATAAGCTTGATCAAAGAGATACATTTTGGACTTATCATAAAATGTTCAAGTGAATTGAATAAGTATTCCCAATCTATCAAACGCCTTCTCGGCATCAACTGAGATGACACATTTGGGGGGTTTATTAGACGCTGTAATATACAATATTCATTAATCTCTTAACGTTAAGGTATGTAACTATTGACTATGATATAGTTGGGATCACGGAGACATGGCTCCAGGGTGACCTAGGCTGGGAGCTGAACATCCAGGGATATTCAATATTCAGGAGGGATAGAGAGAAAGGAAAATGAGGTGCGGTAGCGTTACTGATTAGAGAGGAGATTAATGCAAAGGAAAGGAAGGACATTAGTTTGTAGGATGTGGAATCGGTATGGGTAGAGCTGCGAAACACTAAGGGGCAGAAAACGCTGGTGGGTGTTGTGTACAGGCCACCTAACAGGTGGAGTTGGAGTTGGAGATGGTATCAAACAGGAAATTAGAAATGCGTGCGACAAAGGCAAAACAGTTATAATGGGTGACTTCAATCTACATATAGATTGGGTGAAAACAAATTGGCAGGGGTGCTGAGGAAGAGGATTTCTTGGAATGTATGCGGGGTAGTTATCTAAATCAACATGTAGAGGGACCAACGAGAGAGCAGGCTATTTTAGACTGGGTATTGAGTAATGAGGAAGGGTTAGTTAGCAATCTTGTTGTACGTGCCCCTTGGGCAAGAGTGACCATAATATGGTTGAGTTCTTCATTAGGATGGAGAGTGACATTGTTAATTCAGAAACAATGATTCTGAACTTAAAGAAAGGTAACTTTGAGGGTATGAGACGTGAATTGGCCAAGATTGACTGGCAATTAATTCTAAAAGGGATATGCAATGGAAGACATTTAAAGACTGCATGGGTGAACTACAAAAATTGTTCATCCCAGTTTGGCAAAATAATAAATCGGGGAAAGTGGTACATCCGTGGATAACAAGGGAAATCAGGGATAGTATCAAAGCGACGGATGATGCGTACAAATTAGCCAGAAAAAGCAGCATACCGGAGGACTGGGAGAAATTCAGAGACCATCAGAGGAGGACAATGGGCTTAATTAGGAAAGGAAAAATAGATTATGAAAGAAAACTGGCAGGGAACATAAAAACTGACTGCAAAAGTGTTTATAGATATGTGAAAAGAAAGAGATTAGTTAAAACAAATGTAGTTCCCTTGCAGTCAGAAACAGGTGAGTTGATCATGGGGAACAAGGATATGGCGGACCAATTGAATAACTACTTTGGTTCCGTCTTCACTAAGGAAGACATAAATAATTTGCCGGAAATAGCAGCGGCCCACGGGTCAAAGGAGTTGGAGGAATTGAGTGAAATCCAGGTTAGCCGGGAAGTGGTGTTGGGTAAATTGAATGGATTAAAGGCCGATAAATCCCCAGGGCCAGATAGGCTGCATCCCAGAGTACTTAAGGAAGTAGCTCCAGAAATAGTGGATGCATTAGCAATAATGTTTCAAAACTCTTTAGATTCTGGAGTAGTTCCTGAGGATTGGCGGGTAGCAAACGTAACCGCACTTTTTAAGAAGGGATGGAGAGAGAAAACGGTGAATTACAGGCCAGTTAGTCTAACATCGGTAGTGGGGAAACTGCTAGAGTCAGTTATTAAAGATGGCATAGCAGCACATTTGGAAAGTGGTGAAATCATTGGACAAAGTCAGCATGGATTTACGAAAGGTAAATCATGTCTGACGAATCTTATAGAATTTTTCGAGGATGTAACTCGTAGCGTGGATAGGGGAGAACCAGTGGATGTGGTGTATCTGGACTTCCAGAAGGCTTTCGACAAGGTCCCACATGAGATTAGTATACAAACTTAAAGTACACGGCAATGGGGGTTCAGTAATGAGGTGGATAGAGAACTGGCTGGCAAACAGGAAGCAAAGAGTAGGAGTAAACGGGTCCTTTTCACAATGGCAGGCATGACTAGTGGGGTACCGCAAGGCTTAGTGCTGGGACCCCAGCTATTTACAAGGTATATTAATGATCTGGATGAGGGAATTGAAGGCAATATCTCCAAGTTTGCGGATGACACTAAGCTGGGGGGCAGTGTTAGCTATGAGGAGGATGCTAGGAGACTGAAAGGTGACTTGGATAGGCTGGGTGAGTGGGCAAATGTTTGGCAGATGGAGTATAATGTGGATAAATGTGAGGTTATCCATTTTGGTGGCAAAAACAGGAAAGCAGACTATTATCTAAAAAATATTATATTAGATCCTTTTATAATCCTTTACAGGAAATTACAGTGCCACAACAGCTTCACGTCTACCTGTCTCACCTGGAAGGGTTGCTCGAGTTTGAGGGAAGGGGTATAAGGACAGCTGTTACATCCCATGGTGGCAAGCCGTTTTAACTGCACTTCCCAAGAAAGTGGTTGGAGAGAGAAGTGAGGAAGAGCAGAAGGGGTGGGGGAAAGAGGGCGATACAGGAAGGGACTATAAAGATGAAAGGGGTAGAGGAGACGATAAAAGTGGAAGAGATGGAAGGAGAGTGAATAACCAAATGGAGAGTGGGAAGATGAAGAGAAAGGGAGTTTCGAGCGAGTGGATTGGAAAAAGGAGAGAAGGAAGTGTCAAAGAGATACTGAGACACTGAGGGAGAGATGCAGTAACAATGAGAGGCAAGGGAAGGGTAAGGGGGAAAGGTTCAAAGAGAGAGGGTGGCGCAGAGAGTGAGAATAGAGGGTAGGAGAGAGAGTAACAGTTCAGAGAGAGGACAGCAGTAAGCATCGAGGGTCAGAGAAAGGGAGGAGGGAGAGGTGCGGCGTTATTCGCTGTTTTATTTATGTTTAGATCAATTCTGAGGCGGCAATGTCTCTGTTCCCTGAGTGTCGTGAGGTATTTGGGATGTTCTTCCTCACAGGTGATGAACGCAGAGAAAGTTATTGTTCCAGGGCAAAGTCAGATCCATTCCAGGCAAGCATGGAGTGAATGGTTACCGTGGTCTCCGGGAACGTGGGGTTGACATTGCAGTTAGATGAACCGCGATCAGATTGAGTGGTGGAGGAGAGTTGAGGGGGGCATTTTAGTCTGAGACGAACTGTTTATCCAATTACTCAACCTGTGGACAAAAGTTCCCCAGTCCACCTTCAAACTGGGGACCAGAAGCCCTGAGAGGGTCCCTGGATTTTGGGGTTTCCTTGCTGAGTGAAACGGGTTAAAGTTAATGAGACAAACAACATGAGGTGGACAGTTTGATCAGATGAAGTTTGAAAAAATATACCCTCTGCTGGAACAATGCCGCTCCCAATTCCCATCACTCTATATCGCCACGTCCGGTCTTTGGAATTGCTCAATTAATTCCCTGAATAAACCACAACCAGTCGCAGCGGGCATTTCACTTGGCTTATGTCATCTGTTTGCGAATAATTTCAAAATCTCTATTTTTAAACTCTGTTGAAACTTCACTGTCCCGGTGGAGAGTGAAAATGACATAAAGTGTCAAGGTATTCTCTGCTCCAGCATTGCATTCCGAGAGATTAACAGTAGCTCACGGGGTACGTCGCTGGTCAGAGAAAATGGGGGAAAAGTTTCAGGAATATTTGGGTGTGCAGAAAATCTTATACGTGATTATTGCTGCGATTGGAGTCCCTGGTAAATAACCAGAACAATTCAAGTTTTATAACTCCGTGTGTTAACCGATGTTGACCTGACTCTGGTCATGTTACAAGATTCTCAACTCGGGGTATAATAATATGCGAGGAATACCAATCCTCTCAGTGAAATTTCTTTTAATTTACGTTGTGATTTTTCTTATTTTCAGGCGGCAAAAAACTAACCCTCTTTTTCTCTCACTGCCGGGATCCAGTGGAATGTTGTTTGTGCTTTCAGTGGGACCTTGCCCAGAGTTGTGCGGTTGCTCGGGACAGGCAGCTCTCCGGGACGGTGTGACTGGGAGGGGTTTATATTGTGAAGTTCACTGTGTCTGTGTTATTGATCAGAGTGGACACCCGCTCCGGTTGATCCGTCTCAATGTGTAGTCTGTCACAGTCGAATTCAACCGCCTGTTGGTCAGTAATTGGATCCATCTCCTGAACCAGTAGCCGCGCATCTACCGGCGTGTGTTGTCCCGAAGTGAACTCACTGTGGAATGTCTCCAATAACGGAGCCAATCTGCTGCCAGATATTAAGTTGTCACTGCATTCCGTGTGGAATCCTCCCTTATCGTCCTCATCGGATGCCTTGTTCCCAGACCCCTGGTTATGGCGGCCGCTCAAGGTTATGTCTATGAAACCGGCCTCATCAGAGACTGTGAGCAGGGTTAACTATAGAAAAGACTATTCCGCCTATTGTAGCGAGTGGCTGTTGTTTCCTTCCCCGCCCTTTACCCGCCCGTCGCCTTATCTCTTCTCCTCTGAAGTAGGCAGATTCGGCACAGTCGGAACCGGGCCTAACATTGTGAAACTTGCAGCCGTGCGCCGAGTGCAACACCTAATCCTTAGCTGAATGTCGAGCTGGTGTTCAGCCCCGGACAATGTGTTTAGTAATGCTTAGTGTATGTTACCTTCTCTTTCTGCAGTAAATTTAGTGGCGATTGTGATCTTGTCCCGGGGAAAGTGCGGCCTCTCCACCTGCACCACTCGCTACCTGGTGGCCATGGCAGCGGCCGATCTACTGGCCGTGATCACCGAGGTCATTTTGTATTGGATCCGATTACATTACTTACGTGTGAGTTTCCTGTACATCACTCCAGTGTGCAGTGTTATCGATGTACTGAGGTTTGCAGCTACAGACTGCTCTGTCTGGTTCACCGTCACTTTCACCTTTGATCGGTTTGTCGCCATTTGTTGCCAGAAGCTGAAGAGCAAATATTGCACCGGGAAAACTGCGGCTGCGGTTCTCGCAACAGTCGGCGTCCTGCTCTGTCTGAAAAACATTCCCCGCTACTTCATAAGTAGACCTCAGAAAACCATTGACAATGTCCAGTGGTTCTGTATCACGGTGGACAATTATTTCACTGACCCCGGGTGGGTGGCATTTGACTGGTTCGACACGGTTTTAACTCCGTTCCTCCCTTTCGCTGTAATCCTGCTGCTCAACGCTCTGACAGTCCGGCACATTTTAGTGGCCAGTCGGGTCCGTAAGGGGCTGAGGGGTGAGAGCAAGGGGGAGAATCGCAGTGACCCGGAGATGGAGAGCAGGAGGAGGTCTATGGTTTTACTCGTCAACATCTCCGGCAGCTTCATCCTCCTGTGGTTATCGGTTGTTGTGAACTTCGTTTATTATCAGATCAAAGGAATTGGAAATGGTCTGAATGATTCTCAATATATATTTGCCTACGTCGGGTTTTTGCTGAGGAATCTCAGTTGCTGCACGAACACATTTATTTACGCGGCGACCCCGGCCAAGTTCAGGGAGGAAGTGATGAGCGCGGTGAAATATCCGCTCACCTCAGTGCTTCGGGCTCATTAATAAAGCCACTCCCTGAGCGAATCCAAGAGGCGGCCGTAGTCTCACCGCTCCTGACATTCACCAGGTTTCAGTTCAGTGCGGATGATCCCATCGACGGCCCCGCTCCGGGATCTCCAGCCCGGCACAGCGACATCTGTCACATTTACACAATCGCCCCGTCTTCCTGCTGTGGGAAACCCGGTCTGGGGTAAACTCAGCCCTTGGACAAATCATCTCTTCTCTCTCTCTCGGTTCAGAGATCTGCCCCTTAAACGTATTTCCGTCTGGTATGATATCACCAGGATGATACATACACAGAATCAATAATAACAAAACATACAATAAACACCAATTAAACATCCATCACAGTGAGTTCACCAAGCACATCCTCACTGTGATGGAGGCAAAGTCTTAGTGTCCGTCTCTTCCCTCCTTGTTCTCCCTCTGCGCTGAGGCGGTCGATCTAGGCCGGAGATGCCGCTCTCCAGTCCAGCGGACCTCCGTGGTGATGTCGCCGCTGCCGATAGCCGGAACGCCATCCCCGCTCCCAGACGGCCCGCCACAGTATCAGCTCCAAGTCGCTGCCCCAGCTCCAGGCCGATGCCCCAGTTCCAGGCCGATGCCCCAGTTCCAGGCCGATGCCCCAGCTCCAGGTCGCCGCCCCAGCTCCGGGTCCTGCAGTCTCCGCTCCGGGCCGCTGCCCCAGCTCCAGGCCGCTGCCCCAGCTCCGGGCCCCGCAGTCTCAGCTCCGAGCCCCGCTGCATCAGCCCCAGGCCGCCGCCGAAAGCCAGAACGCCGCACCAGCAGCAATCCAATTCGCTCAGCAAGGCAATCCATAATTCCAGGGACACTCAGGGCTTCTGGTGCCCTGTGTGAAGATGGACTACGCGATTGGGGAATTAGTTCAACAGTTCGCCTCGGACGCAAACGCCCCATCCACTCTGTTTCAACACTAAGTATGGTCGCGGCTCATCTGACTGTAACCTCAACCTCACACTGCCGGCGACACCGGTAGCCATTCACTCCCTGCTTGCCTGGAATGAATCTGACTTTGCCCTGGAACAATAACATTCTCAGCCTTCACCACCTCTGAGGAGGAACGATCCATAGAACCACGACACTAAGAGATCAGAAACATTGCCGCCTCAGAATTGTCCGAAACCTAAATAAAACGGCAAATAATGCCGCACATCGCCCTTCTCCCTTTCTCTCTCCCTCCATCCTTACTGCTGTCCTCTCTCTGAAATGTTACTCTCTCTCCGACCCCCTCTATTCATCCTCTCCGCTCCACCCTCTCTCTGTCAACCTCTCTCCCCTTAACCCCCCTCCCCTCTCCCGCCGTCTCTCTGTATCTCTGACACTTCCCTTTCTCCCTTTTGCCAACCCACTCGCTCCGAACTCCATTCACGCTTCATCTTCCCACCCTCCTTTTGATTGTTCACCATCTCTTCCCCTTTCTTCTTCTCAGCTATCACTCCCTTTCATCTTATTACTCCCTATATGTCTCACTTATTTCCCCCCTCACATCCTGCAGGCCTTCACTTCTCTCTCCAACGCCTTTCTAGAGAAGTGCGGTTAAAATTGTGAGCCAACATGCAACGTAACAGTGAAGCAGCGAGAGGAGGGCGAGAGTATGGGGCCTATATGGAGATGGTCGACTTTTGCCTCCTGCGCGAAAATGGCCGTTTCCCCCACTGTATCCACGAAAATTCACCCCCCACACCCCTTATCCTGAGTCTACACGGTGATACACATCTACACTGGTGGTAGTGTTCCAGATCAGATAGAGGGAGGAGAGGGAGAGGGAGAGGGGAGAGAGAGAGAGAGAGGAGAGAGGGGGAGAAATGGGGGTGTGACGGGAATAGAGAGAGGCGGGGATAGAGAGGAGGAGAGAGAGTTAGGGAGAGAAGGGATAGAGAGGGGGGGAGGAGAGGCGGGGATATAGAAGGGGAGAGGGGATGGGGTTTGAGAGAGTGTAGAGAGGGAGGCGGTTAGATAGAGGTAATGAGAGAAAGACAGAGAGGGGAGGAGAGAGGGGGTAGAGAGAGGGGTGAGAGAGGGGGTGGACTATAGGGGGAAAGAGCGGGGAGAGAGGGAGTGGTAAGAGAGAGGAAGAGAAAAAGGGAGGTGAAAGAAAGGGAGACAGGAGGGATAGATAGTCGGATGGAGAGAGGGGACAGAGAGGGAGGTGGCGAGAGAATGCGGAGAGGGGGTGAGAGAGAGGGGGAGAGAGGGGAGAGAGGGAGGGGGTGAAGGAGAGAAAGGGACGAAAGGGGGAGGCAGTTGGGAGGGGGAGAGAGAGAGCGGGAGATTATGAGGAGGGGTGAGAAAGAGGAGGGATGAGAGAGGGGGTGGATGTAGAGAGAGGGAGGGAGAGGGATAGAGATAGTGCAAAGTAGCTGGGGAAAGAGGGGGATGAAGGGGGGTGAAGTAAGGGGCCGAGGGCGAGAGGAGAGAGAAGATATAGGGGGGAGCAAATGGATCAGGGGGGAAATAGATGGGAGGGGAATGTTGAGTGGAATGGGAGGGGAAGAGAGAGAGGGATGGGAGAGAGAGGAGCTAGAGAGAGATGAGAGGGGAGAAGGGAGAGTGATGGTGGGGAGAGAGAGTGAGGGTAGAGAGAGAGGGAGAGAGAGACATTGGGTCACAATAACAGAGAGGGGCAAGAGTGGTAGGATAGATGGGGAGAAAGAGAGAGAAAAAGCAAAAGTCGGAGATAGTGTGAGGGGTCGAGAGAGAGGAGATAAAGGAATGGGTCCGTGTAGGGACAGAGAGAGTGGGGGGGGGGATAGTGGAGGGCCGGGGGGAAGGAGAGAGGTGAGAGAGAGAAGGGCGTTGCATGATAAGGAAGAGAGTGGGGGAAGAGAGAGTGAGAGACGGGAGAGCTAGATGGGAGAGAGAGCTGGTAAGAGAGGAGAGAGTTTAACTTTTAGCATAACAGTTTAGTTTATTTTGTTTAGTGAAATTAGAGAAGAGAGAGACATGGGGTGACAGGGTGACTGAATGTCAGGAGTGAGAAGGGGGGAAGAAAAGGGGTAGCGAGAGAGAGAGAGGGTGTTAGAGAGAGAGGGGAGACGAAGGGTAGGGAGAGAGGGACTAACCAATATTAGTTTAATATCTTGTAATGCGATTCTAAAGGTAGGAGAGCGTGTATCATATATTAAAATGTAAGGATGCTGGAAAATCGATGGAATAATGCTGGAGAATCTCAGCGGGCGAGGCAGCATCAATAGAGCGAAGGAATATGTGAGGTTTCGGGTCGAGACCCTTCTCTGATTAATGTGGGGATGGGAGGAGTGGGATGAAGAAAGGACGAGGAGGAGACAGTGGGCTGCGTGAGAGCTGGGAAGAAGAGGAGAAATAAGGGGGAAAGTCGGGACTACCTGAAATTGGAGTTCGATGTTCATACCAATGGGGTGTAAACTACCCAAGTGAAATATGAGGTGCCGCTCCTCCAATTTGCGGTGGGCCTCACTCTGGTCATGGAGGAGGCCCAAGACAGAAAGGTCGGATACGGAATGGGTAGGCGAGTTGATGTGCTGAGCCAACGGGAGATCAGGTTGGTTAATGCGAACTGTGCGGAGGTGCTGGACGAAGCGATCGCCAAGCCTACGCTTGGTCTCACCGATGTAGAGCAGTTGATACCTACAGCAACGGATGCAATAGATGAGTTTGGAAGAGGTGCCGATGAACCTCTGCCGCACCTGGAGAGACTGCCTAGGTCCTTGGATGGTGTCAAGGGGTGAGGTGCAGTGACAAGTGTAGCATTTCCTGCGATTGCAAGGGAAAGTACCAGGGAAGGGGGTGGTTTGGGTGGAAAGGGACGAATTGACCAGGGAGTTACAGAGTGAGCATGTCGGTCAGTGTAATTCATACCTTGTCATACTGTGGTTCCACCCACTGGTTTAATAGAAAGCCCTTTTCCCTTTCTTCCCCAGCCTTGGGTTTTGTGTTAAGATGAAGTGGTCCTCCAATTTAGCAATACGCTGTATTGCTAAAAAAATGTATTTGGATCTTAATCACTGTACGTGAGTTAAGTCATTGCAATATGTCAGAAAAGTCGGACTCACTCCTTGACTAATTCTATTGCTTTTATTTGAGGGTTTTTTTTTGTCCTGTATATGTTTTACTATGGCTTCTGCTATCACAAACCCAGAGATCCTGGTATTTGATGGAGACATCGCAGAACGGTGGCACATATTTAAAGAGGATTTCACAATTTACATCGACGCGGCTCAGCCGGCTGCTGCTCCAGGTCTTCGTGCCTCAATTCTGGTCAACCTAGCAGGCACATAAACTGCTCGGCGTGCCAGAAGATTTAATTATGAACCAGTACGTTTTGACCGGGCTGGGTTCCAGATTGCTCTCGCTGAATGCGGGCCATTAGACGGCCTAAAAACTGATGCGGCGAAGACCAGTGGCATCAACGAGCTGGCAGCACCCACAGACGTGCTTAGTCTGCAAAGGGTCCTTGGCATGGTTAACTACCAGGGTACATTTATTCCGAACTTCTGTGAAATATCAGCCCCACTGCGCCAGCTTACCCACAGACTGAATGTTTGGGCCTGACACGATCAACAGCAGAGGGCGTTCGACCCTCTTAAGCAGCAAATGTCTTAAGCTCCGACTCTCGCTTATTTTGATTCTGAACGACCCGTCACACTGACTTGTGACGCTTCACAACACGGACTTGGCGCATCATGTCTTCAAAATGATGGTAACGGTCACAAGCCTGTTGCTCCGCTCAAATTGAAAAGGAGCTGCGAGCGGTCGTTTTCGCCTGCAAGAAATTTAACGACATTATCTTCGGACATAAGTTCACGATTGAAACTGACGACCAACATCTGATCAGCATATTTCACATATCACAGATTCACGCCTCTCCAGGACGTCTTCAGCGGATGTTGCTGCAACTTCAAAAGTGTGACATTGTTCTGAACTACAAACGTGGTAAGGATATGCATCTGACTGTACACTCACGTGCCTCCCCGGAAGGCCCGCCCTCACAGGATGATGACTTTATAATAACGACTAAGTCTTTTATTCCCTCGTCCGGTGATGAGGACCTGGTTCCCCGCACTGCTGCTGACAGTAACTTACTGCCGCTCGCCTCCGTCATTAAGCGGGGATGGCCAGACAGGCACTACAATTTACCTCTTGCAGGACGGCCTTTCTTCGCCGTCCGCGATGAGCTAGTACTGCAGGGCGGCATCGTCGTAAAAGGCCACAAGACTGTTGTCCCTGCTTCGCTACACTGCAAGTATTTTGACCATGCTGTCCATGCAGGGCAGCCAGGCGAAGAAGCAACTGTCCTACGAGCAAAAAGCATGTTTGCGTGGCCTGATTTGGCTGAATACATTTTCCTGTGCAGTGTGCAACAGCTTGGCACCTGATCAACAAAAGCAACCACTTCTCTCACACCCGGATCCTGACCTCCCGTGGTGTACAGTGGCAACTGACATATTTGAAGTGCATGGCAAGCAGTACATGGTTCTTACATACTCGCATTCCGGCTGGTTTGACATCGATCTTCTTGGTAGCCCCACTTCTCACGAAGTAGTTCTAAAACTCGCTCGCGAATTTGCAGACCACGGAGCTCCTTGCCTACTGATATCTGATAACGACAGTCAATTTACTAGCGAGCACTTCAAGGAGTTTGCTGCACGCTGGGGTTTTCGCCACATAAGGTGGGACCAGTACAAACAGGACCGTCTGCACCTGGATATAGTTGGGATCACGGAGTCATGGCTCCAGGGTGACCAAGGCTGGGACCTGAACATCCAGGGATATTCAATATTCAGGAGGGATAGAGAGAAAGGAAAAGGAGGTGGGGCAGCGTTGCTGATTAGAGAGGAGATTAACGCAATGGAAAGGAAGGACATTAGTTTGGAGGATGTGGAATCGGTATGGGTAGAGCTGCGAAACACTAAGGGGCAGAAAACGCTGGTGGGTGTTGTGTACAGGCCACCTAACAGTAGTAGTGAAGTTGGAGATGGTATCAAACAGGAAATTATAATTGCGTGCGACAAAGGCAAAGCAGTTATAATGGGTGACTTCAATCTACATATAGATTGGGTTAATCAAAGTGGCAGGGGTGCTGAGGAAGATGATTTCTTGGAATGTATGCGGGATAGTTATCTAAATCAACATGTAGAGGAACCAATGAGAGAGCAGGCTATTTTTGACTGGGTATTGAGTAATGAGGAAGGGTTAGTTAGTAGTCTTGTTGTGCGTGGCCCCTTGGGCAAGAGTGACCATAATATGGTTGAGTTCTTCATTAGGATGGAGAGTGACAATGTTAATTCAGAAACAATGGTTTTGAACTTAAAGAAAGGCAACTTTGAGGGTATGAGACGTGAATTGGCTAAGATTAACTGGCAATTAATTCTAAAAGGGTTGACGGCGGATATGCAATGGCAGACATTTAAAGACTGCATGGATGAACTACAAAAATTGTTCATCCCAGTTTGGCAAAAGAATAAATCAGGGAAGGTAGTGCATCCGTGGATAACAAGGGAAATCAGGGATTGTATCAAAGCCAAGGATGATGCGTACAAATTAGCCAGAAAAAGCAGCATACCGGAGGACTGGGAGAAATGCAGAGACCAGCAGAGGAGGACGAAGGGCTTAATTAGGAACGGAAAAATGGATTATGAAAGAAAACCGGCAGGGAACATAAAAACTGACTGCAAAAGGGTTTATAGATATGTGAAAAGAAAGAGATTAGTTAAAACAAATGTAGTTCCCTTGCAGTCAGAAACAGGTGAGTTGATCATGGGGAACAAGGATATGGCGGACCAATTGAATAACTACTTTGGTTCCGTCTTCACAAAGGAAGACATAAATAATCTGCCGGAAATAGCAGGGGCCCGAGGGTCAAAGGAGTTGGAGGAATTGAGTGAAATCCAGGTTAGTCGGGAAGTGGTGTTGGGTAAATTGAATGGATTAAAGACCGATAAACCCCCAGGGCCAGAGAGGCTGCATCCCAGAGTACTTAAGGAAGTAGCTCCAGAAATAGTGGATGCATTAGTAATAATCTTTCAAAACTCTTTAGATTCTGGAGTAGTTCCAGAGGATTGGCGGGTAGCAAACTTACCCCCACCTTTTAAGAAGGGAGGGAGAGAGACAACGGGGAATTACAGACCAGTTAGTCTAACATCGGTAGTTGGGGAACTGCTAGAGTCAGTTATTAAAGATGGGATAGCAGCACGTTTGGAAAGTGGTGAAATCATTGGACAATGTCAGCATGGATTTACGAAAGGTAAATCATGTCTGACGAATCGTATAGAATTTTTCGAGGATGTAACTAGTAGCTTGGATAGGGGAGAACCAGTGGATGTGGTGTATCTGGACTTCCAGAAGGCTTTCGACAAGGTCGCACATAAGAGATCAGTATACAAACTTAAAGCACACGGTATTGGGGGTTCGGTATTGATGTGGATAGAGAACTGGCTGGCAAACAGGAAGCAAAGGAGTAGGAGTAAACGGGTCCTTTTCACAATGGCAGGCAGTGACTAGTGGGGTACCGCAAGGCTCAGTGCTGGGACCCCAGCTATTTACAATATATATTAATTATCTGGATGAGGGAATTGAAGGCAATATCTCCAAGTTTGCGGATGACACTAAGCTGGGGGGCAGTGTTAGCTGTGAGAAGGATGCTAGGAGACTGCAAGGTGACTTGGATAGGCTGGATGAGTGGGCAAATGTTTGGCAGATGCAGTATAATGTGGATAAATGTGAGGTTATCCATTTTGGTGGCAAAAACAGGAAAGCAGACTATTATCTAAATGGTGGCCGACTAGGAAAAGGGGAAATGCAGCGAGACCTGGGTGTCATGGTACACCAGTCATTGAAAGTAGGCATGCAGGTGCAGCAGGCAATGAAGAAAGAGAGTGGTATGTTAGCTTTCATAGCAAAATGATTTGAGTATAGGAGCAGGGAGGTTCTACTGCAGTTGTACAGGGTCTTGGTGAGACCACACCTGGAGTATTGCGTACAGTTTTGGTCTACAAATCTGAGGAAGGACATTATTGACAAGAGAAAGGTTGAACAAGTTATGGCTTTATTCTTTGGAGCGCAGAAGGTTAAGGGGGGACTTGATAGAGGTTTTTAAAGTGATGAGATGGATATACAGAGTTGACGTGGAAAAGCTTTTCCCACTGATAGTAGGGAAGATTCAAACAAGGGGACATGACTTGAGAATTAAGGGACTGAAGTTTAGGGGTGACATGAGGGGGAACTTCTTTACTCAGAGAGTGGTAGCTGTGTGGAATGAACTTCTAGTGAAGGTGGTGGAGGCAGGTTCGTTTTTATCATTTAAAAATAAATTAGATAGGTATATGAATTTTTCGAGGATGTAACTCGTAGCGTGCATAGGGGAGAACCAGTGGATGTGGTGTATCTGGACTTCCAGAAGGCTTTCGAAAAGGTCCCACATGAGATTAGTATACAAACTTAAAGTACACGGCAATGGGGGTTCAGTAATGAGGTGGATAGAGAACTGGCTGTCAAACAGGAAGCAAAGAGTAGGAGTAAACGGGTCCTTTTCACAATGGCAGGCATGACTAGTGGGGTACCGCAAGGCTCAGTGCTGGGACCCCAGCTATTTACAAGGTATATTAATGATCTGGATGAGGGAATTGAAGGCAATATCTCCAAGTTTGCGGATGACACTAAGCTGGGGGGCAGTGTTAGCTGTGAAGAGGATGCTAGGAGACTGAACAGCTGTTACATCCCATGGTGGCAAGCCGTTTTAACTGCACTTCCCAAGAAAGTGGTTGGAGAGAGAAATGAGGAAGAGCAGAAGGGGTGGGGGAAAGAGGGCGATACAGGAAGGGACTATAAAGATGAAAGGGGTAGAGGAGACGATAAAAGTGGAAGAGATGGAAGGAGAGTGAATAACCAAATGGAGGGTGGGAAGATGAAAAGAAAGGGAGTTTCGAGCGAGTGGATTGGAAAAAGGAGAGAAGGAAGTGTCAAAGAGATACCGAGACACTGAGGGAGAGATGCAGTGACAATGAGAGGGGAGGGAAGGGTAAGGGGGAAAGGTTCAAAGAGAGAGGGCGGCGCAGAGAGTGAGAATAGAGGGTAGGAGAGAGAGTAACAGTTCAGAGAGAGGACAGCAGTAAGCATCGAGGGTCAAAGAAAGGGAGGAGGGAGAGGTGCGGCGTTATTCGCTGTTTTATTGATGTTTAGATCAATTCTGAGGCGGCAATGTCTCTGTTCCCTGAGTGTCGTGAGGTATTTGGGATGTTCTTCCTCACAGGTGATGAACGCAGAGAAAGTTATTGTTCCAGGGCAAAGTCAGATCCATTCCAGGCAAGCATGGAGTGAATGGTTACCGTGGTCTCCGGGAACGTGGGGTTGACATTGCAGTTAGATGAACCGCGATCAGATTGAGTGGTGGAGGAGAGTTGAGGGGGGCATTTTAGTCTGAGACGAACTGTTGATCCAATTACTCAACCTGTGGACAAAAGTTCCGCAGTCCACCTTCAAACTGGGGACCAGAAGCCCTGAGAGGGTCCCTGGATTTTGGGGTTTCCTTGCTGAGTGAAACGGGTTAAAGTTAATGAGACAAACAACATGAGGTGGACAGTTTGATCAGATGAAGTTTGAAAAAATATACCCTCTGCTGGAACAATGCCGCTCCCAATTCCCATCACTCTGTATCGCCACAAGTCCGGTCTTTGGAATTGCTCAATTAATTCCCTGAATAAACCACAACCAGTCGCAGCGGGCATTTCACTTGGCTTATGTCATCTGTTTGCGAATAATTTCAAAATCTCTATTTTTAAACTCTGTTGAAACTTCACTGTCCCGGTGGAGAGTGAAAATGACATAAAGTGTCAAGGTATTCTCTGCCCCAGCATTGCATTCCGAGAGATTAACAGTAGCTCACGGGGCACGTCGCTGGACAGAGAAAATGGGGGAAAAGTTTCAGGAATATTTGGGTGTGCAGAAAATCTTGTACGTGATTATTGCTGCGATTGGAGTCCCTGGTAAATAACCAGAACAATTCAAGTTTTATAACTCCGTGTGTTAACCGATGTTGACCTGACTCTGGTCATGTTACAAGATTCTCAACTGATGTTCGGGGTATAATAATATGTGAGGAATACCAATCCTCTCAGTGAAATTTCTTTTAATTTACGTTGTAATTTTTCTTATTTTCAGGCGGCAAAAAACTAACCCTCTTTTTCTCTCACTGCCGGGATCCAGTGGAATGTTGTTTGTGCTTTCAGTGGGACCTTGCCCAGAGTTGTGCGGTTGCTCGGGACAGGCAGCTCTCCGGGACGGTGTGACTGGGAGGGGTTTATATTGTGAAGTTCACTGTGTCTTTGTTATTGATCAGAGTGGACACCCGCTCCGGTTGATCCGTCTCAATGTGTAGTCTGTCACAGTCGAATTCAACCGCCTGTTGGTCAGTAATTGGATCCATCTCCTGAACCAGTAGCCGCGCATCTACCGGCGTGTGTTGTCCCGAAGTGAACTCACTGTGGAATGTCTCCAATAACGGAGCCAATCTGCTGCCAGATATTAAGTTGTCACTGCATTCCGTGTGGAATCCTCCCTTATCGTCCCCATCGGATGCCTTGTTCCCAGACCCCTGGTTATCGCGGCCGCTCAAGGTTATGTCTATGAAACCGGCCTCGTCAGAGACTGTGAGCAGGGTTAACTATAGAAAAGACTATTCCGCCTATTGTAGCGAGTGGCTGTTGTTTCCTTCCCCGTCCTTTACCCCGCCCGTCGCCTTATCTCTTCTCCTCTGAAGTAGGCAGATTCGGCACAGTCGGAACCGGGCCTAACATTGTGAAACTTGCAGCCGTGCACCGAGTGCAACACCTAATCCTTAGCTGAATGTCGAGCTGGTGTTCAGCCCCGGAGAATGTGTTTAGTAATGCTTAGTGTATGTTACCTTCTCTTTCTGCAGTAAATTTAGTGGCGATTGTGATCTTGTCCCGGGGAAAGTGCGGCCTCTCCACCTGCACCACTCGCTACCTGGTGGCCATGGCAGCGGCCGATCTACTGGCCGTGATCACCGAGGTCATTTTGTATTGGATCCGATTACATTACTTACGTGGGAATTTCCTGTACATCACTCCAGTGTGCAGTGTTATCGATGTACTGAGGTTTGCAGCTACAGACTGCTCTGTCTGGTTCACCGTCACTTTCACCTTTGATCGGTTTGTCGCCATTTGTTGCCAGAAGTTGAAAACTAAATATTGCAGCGGGAAAACTGCGGCTGCGGTTCTCGCAACAGTCGGCGTTCTGTTCTGTCTTAAAAACATTCCCCGCTACTTCACATTAGAACCCTATATAATCATCGACAATATCCCGCAGGGCTGTCGCATGAGGGACAGTTATTACACTGACCTCGGGTGGGTGATATTTGACTGGTTCGACACGGTTTTAACTCCGTTCCTCCCTTTCGCTGTAATCCTGCTGCTCAACGCTCTGACAGTCCGGCACATTTTAGTTGGCGAGTCGGGTCCGTAAGGGGCTGAGGGGTGAGAGCAAGGGGGAGAACCGCAGTGACCCGGAGATGGAGAGCAGGAGGAGGTCTGTGGTTTTACTCTTCACCATCTCCGGCAGCTTCATCCTCCTGTGGTTAACGGTTGTTGTGAACTTCGTTTATTATCAGATCAAAGGAATTGGAAATGGTCTGAATGATTCTCAATATATATTTGCCTACGTCGGGTTTTCACTGAGGAATCTCAGCTGCTGCACGAACACATTTATTTACGCGGCGACCCAGTCCAAGTTCAGGGAGCAGTTGAAGAGCGCGGTGAAATATCCGCTCACCTCAGTGCTTCGGCTCATTAATAAAGCCGCTCCCTGAGCGAATCCAAGAGGCGGCCGTAGTCTCACCGCTCCTGACATTCACCAGGTTTCAGTTCAGTGCGGATGATCCCATCGACGGCCCCGCTCCGGGATCTCCAGCCCGGCACAGCGACATCTGTCACATTTACACAATCGCCCCGTCTTCCCTGCTGTGGGAACCCGGTCTGGGGTAAACTCAGCCCTTGGACAAATCATCTCTTCTCTCTCTCCGGTTCAGATCTGCCCCTTAAACGTGTTCCGTCTGGTATGATATCACCAGGATGATAGTCCAATCTCCCACTAGTGACTGCTCCGTCTGGTGTGCCCTTCCCCAGGGTCCACTGTCCCATCTCATGGAGTCAGTGTATCATGGAGTCAGACAGCAGGGACACATCTTTGGACCAACTCGTCCACTACACCGCAGCTTGCCCCTTCTACGTCTGTCCCCCCTGCCCGCGTTTGGCCCATACCCCTCTCATCCTGTCCTATCTGTATACAGGTCTAAATATGTCTTAAACTTTGCAACCGTAGATGCCTCTGGCATCTACCCGGTGTGTTAAAGGAGCTGCCAGAGCATTGAGTATAGAAGCTGGGATGTAATGTTAAAATTGTACAAGGCATTGGTGAGACCAAATCTGGAGTATGGTGTACAAATTTGTTCGCCCAATTATAGGAAGGATGTCAACAAAATAGAGAGAGTACAGAGGAGATTTACTAGAATGTTGCCTGGGTTTCAACAACTAAGTTACAGAGATAGGTTGAATAAGTTAGATCTTTATTCTCTGGAGCGCAGAAGGTTAAGGGGGGACCTGATAGAGGTCTTTAAAATGATGAGAGGGATAGACAGAGTTGATGTGGACAAGCTTTTCCCTTTGAGAATAGGGAAGATTCAAACAAGAGGACATGACTTCAGAATTAAGGGACAGAAGTTTAGGGGTAATATGAGGGGGAACTTCTTTACGCAGAGAGTGGTGGCGGTGTGGAATGATCTTCCAGTGAAAGTGGTGGAGGCAGGTTCATTGGTATCATTTAAAAATAAATTGGATAGGCATATGGATGAGAAGGGAATGGAGGGTTATGGTACTAGTGCAGGCAGGTGGGACTAAGGGGAAAAAGATTTGTTCGGCATGGACTTGTAGGGCCGAGATGGCCTGTTTCCGTGCTGTAATTGTTATATGGTTATATGGTTATAAGAAGGACGAGAGGGCATTTTGTTCTGTATTTGTACCATATATCTGCCTTTACTCAGTCACAGACACAAAGCAAACCAGTTCATAATAGAGTGGCGCGTCGATCTCACAAGTCGGTTTATTAAAGACTTTATCGAAGCACATCGGGAAACAATCTGAAGATACCACATTTCATTCCACTCTCTCTATCCCTCTCCCCCCACTTTATCCTCCCATTCTCACATTCTCTCTCTCTCACTCATCTCTCCACCTCACTCTCACTCCGCCCTTTCGCTCTCCCATCACTCATCTTTTTCTCGCCCTCACCCTCTCTCTCCCCTCTCTCACCACCCTCTCTCACCACCCTCCTCCCCTTCTCTTCCTCCTGCATCTGTCTCCTCCATTTCTACACTCCTCCCCGTAACCTCCTCCCTCCGCAGACCTTTCTCTCCTCCCTCTTCCACGCTCTCTCTCACCCCCATTCTTACTCTTCCCCTCTCCCCCTCTCCATCTCTCTCCCCCGCTCTCCCCCTCTCCCCCTCTTTCTTATTCTTCCCTGCCCTACATGTCTCCCACCTGTCTCCCCATCTCCTCTCCCTTTCGCTCCCTCTCCCCTTCATGTTATCATATATTTACAATAGGTTACACAAATATTGCTTACCACCTCTCTATCCCCCATCCCCCCCCCCCCCCCCCCCCCCCCCCCATCTCCCCAGTCTTTCTCTTCCCTTTATCTCTCCCCACTCCAATTTATAAGAATACATTTACAATAATAAATTAAACTAGAATATGATGTAATACACTTCCCCTTCACCCTCTCCCCACCACCTCCCGGTCGCCATCTCCCCGATTCTGCACACACTCTCCTTTCTCTCTCCCCTCCTCTTTACCCTCTTTCTCTACACCTGTCTCTCTCTCTACCCTCTCACTCTCTCGCTCCCCTTTCTCTCAAATCTCTCTCCATTCCCCAATCTCTCTCCCCTACACCAGCTCTCCCTCTTCTATCTTTTGACTAAAACTAAACTTTTAAACTAATGACTAAGCTCTCCCCTATCTCTCCCATCCTTTATCTCTCCCACTCTCTCCCGACTACCTCTGCCCGCTCCAGTTTATTATAATAAATTTACAATAATAAATTAAGCTAATATTGAATTCTATTTCCGTATCCACTTTGTAACAAATTAACAAGTAATGTAAGTCATAAGTGTTACCCCCTAACCTTCCTCCCCCTCTCTCTGCCCCCCCCCCCTCTTTCTCTCCCCGTAATTTACTCTCCCCTCCACTGTTTAAGAATGCATTTATAATTATAAATTAAAATGAAATATTTGGCCCCCGTCTCCCATCTCTCTCCCCAAACCCTCTCAACCAACTCTGTTTTTATCCCCTCTCTTAACCACGCTGCCTGCCCCTCTATAGCTTTCTCCCCACTTTCTCCCTCTTCTGCACCTCCCCCCGCCCCCTATTTCTCTATTTCTCCCCCCACTCTCTCACGCTCCCCCCACACCACCCTTTCTCTCTCTCTCCTTCTCTCTGGTTAGAAACTCCACCACCTATCCAGTGTAAATGTTGACCATCATGTGGATTATGGATATGGGGGAATGGTGATGTATTGTGGATACGGGGGAGGAACAGTAGGAAAAAGTCGGCCATCTTGAAACATGCTCCAAACTCTCACCATCCTCTCCCGCCTTCACTCATCCATTTTTACAAACGGCCAGGGCAGTTTACTGTTCTGGATGTCAGATGTGGGAGGTCATGGAGTCTGATAGCCCTCCAGACATCCACATCTGCGCCAGGTGCGTCGAGATGAGGCACCTAAGGGACCATATTAGTAACCCGGAGCAGCAGCTCGATGACCTCCGTCTGGTCAGTGAGGACTACATAGAGAGGAGTTATAGAGAGGTGGTCACTCCAAGACCACGGGAGACAGACAGGTGGGGCACAGTTAGGAGGGGCAAGGGGCAGAGGCAGGGACAAGAGACTACCCCAGTGGCTGTACACCTTGGCAATAAGTACTTATGTTTGAGTACTGTAGGGGGTACTCCTTCCTCTCACCTCTCCCTCTACCTCTCCATCCCTCCACTCCTCTCCTCTCTCCTCCACCTCCCCGTTCCTCTCATCCCCAGAGGAGCGCGGATGAAGCTGGATAATGATCTTCTGTGTTTCAAATGATATGTCACGTCTATCTAGGACACGTGACAATAACACTCTCTTGACTTGACGACCTACACAACGTTATGTTGCAGTGTAGATGGTATTATAGTGCATTGTACTACTTTATAATGCAGCATCATCTGCTCCTCAAGGTAGACATCTCCTAGCATCCATCCACAGCCAACGGAAACAAACGCTCACTGGATCGCCATCGAGTGGACACAGGAGTGGAAGGCACCCTCATCTCCATTTCCATCTCCCCATCCCTCTCATCTCCCCCCATCTCTCCATTCCTGCCTTCCTCTCATCTCTCCATCTCATCTCCTCTCATCCCGTCTCACCTCCTCTCCTCTGGTCTCCCCTCATCTATCTCATCTCCACTAATCTCCTCTCATCTCCCCATTCCTCTCACCTCCTCTCATCTCCCCATTCCTCTCATCTCCCCATTCCTCTCATCTCCCCATTCCTCTCATCTCCTCTCATCTCACCATCCCTTCATGTTGGCACTCATAACAAGAGGAGTTCAGTATAGGAGCGAAGAAGATCTCCCTCCATCTCCCCATTCCTCTCATCTCCCCATATCTCCTTTCCTGCATTCCCCTCATCTCTCCATTCCTGCATTCCTCTCATCTCTCCATCTCCCCTTCTCTCTCATCTCCCTGCATCTCTCCATTCCTGCCTTCCTCTCATCTCCCCTCATCTCTCCATTCCTGCCTTCCGCTCCCCCCTCCATTCCTGCATTCCCTTCATCTCCCCTCCCCTCATCTCTCCATTCCTGCCTTCCTCATCTCCCCAACCCTCTCATCTCCCTCCCTCCACATCTAACAGACAATAGACAATAGGTGCAGGAGTTGGCCATTCGGCCCCTCCGAGCCAACACCGCCATTCACTGTGATCACGGCTGATCATCCACAATCAGTACCCCGTTCCTGCCTTCTCCCCATATCCCTTGACTCCGCTATCTAACTCTCTCTTGAAAGCATCCAGAGAACCGGCCTCCACCACACTCTGAGGCAATCGCTGGTCGGCGCGGACTTGGTGGGCCGAAGGGCCTGTTTACGCGTTGTATCTCGGAACTAAACTAGTGTGTGAACGGGTGATCGCTGGTCGGTACAGACTCGGTGGGCCGAAGGGCCTGTTTGCTCACTGTTATCTCTGAAGTAAAAATGGAATAGGTGAAGCAGGGAGAGGAGGCCGAGAGTTTGGGGCCTGTTTCAAGATGGCCGACTTTTGCCACCTGTTTCCTCACTGTATCTCCGAACTAAACCTTCCATCTCCCTCCCCTCCCCCACCATTCCCTGAAACTTACCCCAGTTTGAGGTCGACATCTTTAGCTTGTTCTCTTAATTCTTTAGCGAGATATTTTCGTAACTTATTCCTCCAGTTTAGAAGTGACCTGTGGGGGCAAGAGAGAGGAGGTTAGGGAGAGGAGGTTAGAGAGAGGAGGTTAGAGAGAGGGGGTTAGAGGGAGGAGGTTAGAGAGAGGAGGTTAGAGAGGGGAGGATAGAGAGAGGTTAGAGAGGGGAGGAGAGAGAGGGGAGGAGGAGGGAGGGGAGGGGAGGAGAGGGGAGGAGGAGAGGGGAGGAGGAGAGGGGAGGAGGAGAGTGGCGGAGTGGATTTCATAACAAGAGGATTTCAGTATAGGAGTAAAGAGTTGTGCAGTTGTATAGGGCTCTGGTGAGACCACATCTGGAGTATTGTGTAGTTTTGAACAAAGAGAATGTAACTTTGAGGGCATGAGACGTGAATTGGCCAAGATAGACTGGCAATTGGTTCTTAAAGAGTTGACCGTGGATATGCAATGGAAGGTATTTAAAGGCTGCACGCATGAACTACAACAATTCTTCCTCCCAGTTTGGCAAAAGAATAAATCAGGGAAGGTAGTGCATCCATGGATAACAAGGGAAATCGCGGATAGTATCAAAACAAAAGATGAAGCATACTAGATTAAGATGAAGCCAGAAAAAGCAGCCTACCAGAGGACTGGGAGAAAGTCAGTCCCGCAGAGGAGGACAAAGGGCTTAATTAGGAAAAGGGAAATAGATTATGAAAGGGAACTGGCAGGGAACATAAAAATGACTGCAAAATTGTTTATAGATATGTGAACTGAAAATGATTAGTTTAAAAAAATGTAAGACTTTTGCAGTCAGAAACAAGTAAATTGACCATGGGGAACTAGGACATGGCAGACCAATTGAATAACTACATTGGTTCTGTTTTCTCTAAGGAAGACATAATTAATCTACCGGAAATAGCAGGGGACGGGGGGTCAAATGAGATGGAGGAACTGAGTGAAATACAGGTTAGCGGGAAGTGGGGTTAGGTAAATTGAATGGATTAAAGGCCGATAAATCCCCATGGCCAGATAGGCTTCATCGCGAGTACTTAAGGAAGTAGACCCACGTAGTGAATGCATTAGTAATATTTTTTTCAATACTCTTTAGGTTCTGGAATCGTTCCTGAGGGGGCAGTGTTTGCAGTGAAGAGGATGCTAGGAGGCTGGAAGATGACTTGGATAGGCTGGGTGAGTGGGCAAATGCATGGCAGATGCAGTATAATGTGGATAAATGTGAGGTTATCCACTTTGGAGGCAACGACAAGAGAGTTGTCTATTACATGAATGGTGGCCGATTAGAAAAAAACGGGAGATGCTACGAGACCTGGGTGTCATGGTACACCAGTCATTGAAAATAGGCATGCAGGTGCAGCAGACAGTTAAGAAAGCAAATGGTATGCTAGCATTCATAGCACAATGATTTGAGAATAGGCGCAGGGAGGTTCTACTGCAGTTGTACAGGGTCTTGGTGAGACCACACCTGGAGTATTGCGTACAGTTTTGGTCTCCTAATCTGAGGAAGGACATTATTGCCATAGAGGGAGTGCAGAGAATGTTCACCAGACTGATTCCTTGGATGTCAGGACTGTCTTATGAAGAAAGACTGGATAGACTATGAGCCGGTGATGTCACTTTCAGCAGCTCATATCCTCAATTGTTACAGTCAGCTAACATAGAAACATAGAAACATAGAAAATAGATGCAGGAGTAGTCCATTCGGCCCTTCGAGCTTGCACCGCCATTCAATATGATCACGACTGATCATCCAACTCAGTATCCTGTACCTTCCTTCTCTCCATACCTCCAGGTCCCTTTAGCCACAAGGGCCACATCTACCTCCCTCTTAAATATAGCCAATGAACTGACCTCAACTACATTTTGTGGCAGAGTATTCCAGAGATTCACCACTCTCTGTGTGAAAAGTGTTTTTCTCATCTCGGTCGTAAATGATTTCCCCTTGATCCATAAACGGTGACCCCTTGTCCTGGACTTCGACAACACCGGGAACAATCCTTCTGGTCTATCCAGCCTTTCTTCATATGAAAGTCCTGACATCCCTGGAATCAGCCTGGTGAACCTTCTCTGACTCCCTCTACGGCAACAATGTATTTCCTCAGATTTGGAGATCAATACTGTAGGCAATACTCCATGTGTGGTCTCACCAAGACACTGTACAACTGCAGTAGAACCTCCCTGCTCCTATACTCAAATCGAGTTCATTTGCTTGTTCCAACAACCTGTTGTCACTGTGTTGCACTTGATCAGCGACAGCTTTCGTTAAACGCGCAACTGAATCTCGGTGAAGTTGTTAAACTGCAATATAGATAGAGATAGGGCAGGTGGAGTACAGATTTCAGTTAATGTTTAAAGTTGACATCGCTTGTCCAGTGGTGATGTAGACCTGCTGCAGGCAGTGAATAAAGCGAATGGCATGTTCAGAACAAGAGGAGTTGAGAAGAGAAGCAAAGAGGTCAGTCTGCAATTGTACAGAGCCCTAGTGAGACCACACCTGGAATACGGTGTGCAGTTTTGCGCCCTTAAATTGAGAAAGGACAGTCTTGCTATTGAGGGAGTGCAACTACGTTCACAATGTTAATTTCCGGGATGGCGGGACTGTCATATGCCGAGAGAATGGAGCGGGTGAGCTTGCATCCTCGGGAATTTAGAACGAAGAGAGTTGTTCTTCTTGAAACATATAAGATTATTAAGAGTTTGGACGCGCGAAGGCAGGAAACATGTTCCCGATTTTGGGGGAGTCCAGAACCAGGGGCCGCATTTTAAGAATAAGTTGGCCATTCAGAAAGAAGATGACGAATTATGTGCTTCAGAGGGCGGTGTAGGCCGGTTCTCTCGATACTTTCAAGAGAGAACTAGATATAGTTCTTAAGAGAGCGGAGTCAGGGGATATCGGGAGAAGGCAGTAACGGGGTACTGATTGTGGATGATCAGCCATGATTACATTGAGTATGCTGTAGCGCTATTGCTTGGCGAGCAGGAGGATGTAGGGTGATTTGAAGAGCTGGATACGATCTTAGAGAGGAAGAGATCGGGTAGATGCACAGAGTCTCTTGCCGAGAGTAGGTGAATCGAGGACTAGCGGACATAGGTTTAAGGTGAAGGGAAAGCATTGATCAGAAATCCGAGCGGTAACCTTTTCACACTAACGGTGGTGGATGTATGTACCAAGCTACCCGAGGAGGTAGTTGTAGCAAAGGCAATCCCAGCATTGACGAAGCTGTTAGATAGGAACATGGATAGGACATGTTCGGAGGGATTTGGACCAAATGGTGGCAGGTGGGCCTAGTGTAGCTGGGATATGTTTTGCCACACACACCTAGTTGAGCCGCAGTGCATACACGGGCACACAGACACTGGGACACACAGCACTGCACACGAACACCGGTGGTTTAACATTCCACGGATTCCATGGTCCGATGGTAGTGAGTCTGTATGACTCAATCGCCATTTGTACACTGTGCTGCATTGATGCATTTAATTTGACACAGTCCACAGCTCTGGGTGTTAATATTCTAACACACGAACACGGGTCTGTCAGTAAATTGAATAATACGTAACCTGGGACACATTTTGCTATTGCCCCTCAGCAACCGTAAACACACCCCCCCCCCCCACACACACACACACACTCTCCTCTCTCTCTCTCTCTCTCTCTCTCATCTCTCTCTCTCTCTCTCTCTCTCACACTCTCGCTCTCTCTTGCTCTCTCACTCTCTCTCTCACACACACTCTCACACACACACACTCACACACACACACACACACTACTCACACAACACACACACACACACACACACACACACACACACACACACACGCCCACACACACACACTCACACACCCACACACACACACACACACACACACAAAAACAAGCCCTCACATCCACACACACACACACACACACACACACACACACACACACAACACACACTCTCACTCACACACACACACACACACACACACACACACACACACACACACACACACACACACACACACACACACACACACACACACACACACACACACACACACACACACACACACACACACACACACACACACACATATTACGCCACACACACTTCCTGCTCACCCTCACACACACATTAATGGCACACACACACACACACTCTCATCTCTGCAGCAGCGTGGTGTTCACACGCAAACATACACGGCCGAGTCGGAGATCACACACCGATTGTTAAATCTGTAACTTTCGTTACACATCACACACAAAAACGGTAGGTGATGTCTTTATTTCTGTTTAGCGGCCCACACACACACACACACACACACACACACACACACACACACACACACACACACACACACACACACACACACACACACACACACACACACACACACACACACACACACACACACACACACACACACACACACACACACACACACACACACACACACACACACACACACACACACACACACACACACACACACACACACACACACACACACACACACACACACACACACACACACACACACACACACACACACACACACACACACACACACACACACACACACACACACACACACACACACACACACACACACACACACACACACACACACACACACACACACACACACACACACACACACACACACACACACACACACACACACACACACACACACACACATATTACGCCCCTTTCAGTCTTCCTGCTCGTATGATGGCCCTCTGGTGGACATTACAGGCATTTCTCAGAGGGGGGGGGGGGGTATTTGTTCGTGTTCTCTCTATCTCTGCAGCAGCGTGGTGTTCATGGCGCAAAGATAGACGGCCGAGTCGGAGATCACGGCGTGACCCATTGTTAAATCTGTAACTTTCGTTAGTTTATCGTAAGTGGAGGAAAACCGGTAGGTGATGTCTTTATTTCTGTTTAGCGGCCTTGCGATAATACGAAGAAGGCAGCGTGGAAGCCGTACGGGGACCTGCTTGTACCAGAAATCATACAGGTTTGTATCTGTGGTTTTCAACTGACAACTTTGTGTGACTTTACTTTTCTCCATGCAAATTCGTTTCAGAGACCGATAGTTCCACCGTGTCTTGGAGGCTCCTGTCTAACTAGATCGATCGATCCTTTATTGTCATTCAGACCTTTCGGTCTGAACGAAATTATGTTGCCTGCAGTCATACACAGAATCAATAATAACAAAACATACATTAAACACAAATTAAACATCCACCACAGTGAGTTCACCAAGCACATCCTCACTGTGATGGAGACAAAGTCTTAGTGTCCGTCTCTTCCCTCCTTGTTCTCCCTCTGCGCTGAGGCGATCGATCCAGGCCGAAGATGCCGCTCTCCAGTCCAGCGGACCTTCGTGGTGATGTCGCCGCCGCCGAAAGCCGGAACGCCGTCTCCACTCTGAGACGGCCCGCCACAGTATCAGCTCCGGGCAGCCGCCCCAGCTTCAGGTCCCTCAGTCTCCGCTCCGGGCCGCCGCCCCAGCTCCAGGCCGCCGCCCCAGCACCCGCAGTCTCCGTTCCGCTCCAGGCCGCTGCCCCAGCTCCGGGTCCCGCATTCTCCGCTCCGGGCCGCATCCGCAGATCCGGGTCCCGCAGTCGCCGCTCCAGGCCGCCGCCCCAGCTCCAGGTCCCGCTGCCCCAGCTCCAGGTCCCGCTGCCCCAGCTCCGGGCAGCCTCCCCAGCTCCAGGCCGCTGCCCCAGCTCCGGGTCCCGCATTCGCCCAAGCTCCAGGTCCCGCAGTCGCCGCTCCAGGCCGCCGCCCCAGCTCCAGGTCCCGCTGCCCCAGCTCCAGGTCCCGCTGCCCCAGCTCCAGGCCCCGCTGCCCAAGCTCTAGGTCCCGCTGCCCCAGCTCCAGTTCCCGCTGCCCCAGCTCCAGTTCCCGCTGCCCCAGCTCTGGGCCGCTGCCCCAGCTCCAGGTCCCGCCGCCCCTGCTCCGGGTCCCGCAGTGCCCCAGCTCCAGGTCCCGCAGTCTCCGCTCCGGGCCGCCGCCCCAGCTCCAGGCCGCCGCCCCAGCACCCGCAGTCTCCGTTCCGCTCCAGGCCGCCGCCCCAGCTCCTGGCCGCCTCCCCAGCTCCTGGCCGCTTCCCCAGCTCCAGGTCCCGCAGTCTCCGCTCCGGGCCGCCGCCCCAGCTCCAGGCCGCCGCCCCAGCACCCGCAGTCTCCGTTCCGCTCCAGGCCGCTGCCCCAGCTCCGGGTCCCGCAGTCTCCGCTCCGGGCCGCATCCCCAGACCCGGGTCCCGCAGTCGCCGCTCCAGGTCCCGCAGTCTCAGCTCCGAGCCCCGCTCCATCAGCTCCAGGCCGCCGCCGAAAGCCAGAACAGAAACAATAGATCAGATGCCATCGTTATCTTAGTGAAACTACTCATCATTATCCCGTCTTTCGAAATATTCGATCACAGAGATACAGCGAGGTGTTCCAGTTTAATGGAAAGGGAAATTCTTACCTAGAAGCGACATGCCGATAAACAACGGCGCGAGGCAACTTTTCATGATCTTTCTCTCTGCGTATTTTCTCTGAATGTGGGAACCCCACTGCCTGAGCATAAATGTAATTCCACCGCTCCACTTGCCTGTCGATTCAACCAATTACAAGCGGCAATTCCACGGTAACTAGTATCCAGTGACACAGGTAGGAAAGGAGGTTAGAGCCACAACGGCGAACAGAAATAACCATATAACCATATAACAATTACAGCACGGAAACAGGCCATCTCGGCCCTACAAGTCCGTGCCGAACAACTTTTTTCTTTTTTCACTTGGTCCCACCTGCCTGCATGTGAGACGCAAAGCACACATCGCGCGTGCTTACGTGAATGAGATTTGGAACGCCGCCCAGCGGTGACCGGAGGTGGGGGAACTGGTGATCGGTTACCGGGAGCGAACGGCGCTTGCTCACAGTCAGTACAGCGCGCAGTGAGTGTGACTAACTGCAGTGAAGGCACTGCTGCGGAGGGTGAAAGCAACGCGATGCTTACCTCTATCTATTCCATTCATCTACTTGGTGCACCTGAGTTTGATTTTGGGGCTGCTGAATATACCGCGGTCTAGGCATAAGCTTAGGGGCGACCGCGCCTTTGCGATTGCATCTCCTAGACTGTAGAACAGCATCCCCCCCCTTTCCCATCAGAACTGCCCCCTCCATCGACTACTTTAAGTTAAGACTAAAACGCATCTATACTCCCAAGCCTTTCCTGACGTCCACTGAGCGAGAGCTATATATATATATATACTAGACCAAGTGCAGACCCGTTGGGTCTGTTCCCCCAACGTGCGGTTGTGGGGGGTGGGGGAGGCGGCATGCAGCGTGACACACAATAACTATCCCACCGCCCCGCACTCACGCTAATTACCCCCTTGATATTATATTATTATTAATTTGCTCCTTTTACCCCATAACCACCCTATCTACTGACGCATAGCCCCCAACTTGCAGTGACATCTAGAGAGGGAGGGGGAGGGGAGGTTAGAGAGTGAGGGCAGAGAGAGAAGGAGCAGATATAGAGAGAGATACAGAGAGAGGGGCAAGAGGGATATGGCGGTGGAGAGGAGGAGAAGAGGGAGGGTGGGTGAGGGGGAAAGGTGGAGGAGGAGAGAGAGAGGGCGAGAGTGAGGGGGAGATAACGGGTGTGCTGAAAGGGGGGTGAGGTGGGGAGAGGGGAGGGAAGAGGGTAGGGGGTGTGGAGGGGAGGAGCGGAGAGAGAGAGGGGGGAGAGGAGCGGGGGGGGGGGGGGGAGAGAGAGGTGTGCTGAGAGGGGGGGAGGAGGGGGGGGAGAGGGTGGGGAGTAGGGAAGGTGGAGGGAAGGGGATAGGGATGTGTGGAGGGGAGGGAGGTTTAGGGGAGGGACGGTGGGGGAGGGGATGGAGGGGAGGAGAGGGAGAAAAATACGTGAGAGAGAGAGGAGATGAGAGGGGGAGGGGATAGGGGAGGGGGAGGGAGGGGGGGGGGAGAGGGGGAGGGGGGGGGGGGAGAGGGGGAGGGGAGAGAAGGGGGGAGGGAGGGAGGGGGGGGGATAGGAGGGGGAGAGGGGGAGAGGGGGGGAGGGAGGGGGGGAGGGAGAGAGGGAGGAGGGAGAGAGGAAGAGAGAGAGGGAGAGGAGAGAGAGCGAGAGGAGAGGGAGAGAGGGGGAGAGGGGGAGGATCGGGAGAGAGGCGGGGAGAGAGAGAGGGAGAGAGAGAGAGAGAGAGAGAGAGACGGGGGAGAGAGAGAGACAGGGGGAGAGAGAGAGAGAGAGAGAGGGAGAGGCAGGGGGAGAGAGAGAGACAGGCGGGAGAGAGAGAGTGAAAGAGAGAGAGAGATAGGGAGAGAGAAGTGGGGAGAGAGAGGAGGGGAGAGAGAGAGAGGGTGCCTGTTTACCCAAACCCCCCAAATAACCATTTGCAGGCAGTGCTTTTTCCTCAAACTAACCATGTTTTCATTTTCGAACCACATTGTGGGTACACAGCTTTGGAGACATTTGTTCAGTGTCATTCAGAGCTCTGATTGAGGCACACCACTTGCAGAGACTGATTGAGGCACACCACTTGCCGAGACTGATTGAGGCACACCACTTCCTGGTTTTATAGTCCGTCCAGCGGGGGCAGCAGAGAGAATGGGGAATTAAAAAAACCCATTAATATCTCTGTCACTTTTCTTCGACGGGAAAAATCCTCGGCACACATATAGCGGAGGGGGGGGGGGGGGGGGGCTCTGAGATATGAAATATGATCGAGATATTAATGTTTTTACAACATTCCCCATTCTCTCTGCTGCCCCCGCTGGCAGCATGGGGAGGGAGGGACTATAAAACCCGGAAGTATCCTGCTTCAATCACTTTCTTCCGGACCAGGAAGTGAAAGGGTCACGGCTCTCTGAGCTGCAGCTCTACTACAAGGTGAGTCCCCTGCATATGCGTTTTCAGCCAATTGATATGTATGTTGTTCACCATTCACCATGGTCTGAAGTTTCTTGGCATTTTGTTGGAAAGAGTTTGTAAATTCGTCTATCTATATTGTCTTTGAAATGTGTATTGAACATGAAACGCATTTGTATATTTGTCTTTCTATATTGTCTTTGAAATGTGTATTGAAAATAAAAACATTTGCAGATGTGTCTATCTATATTGTCTTTGAAATGGGTATTGAACATGAAATGCATTTGCAAATTTGTCTATCTATATTGTCTTTGAAATGTGTATTGAACATGA
>NW_026575277.1:0-12500 GCF_028641065.1 Leucoraja erinaceus | reverse complement strand
ATATATATATATATATATATATATACTAGACTAAGTGGGTCCCAGCATCACATGGGAGGGCTGGACACCCAACACAATATTTCACCTCTGCAGCAATTCCAATATTGCTGGCCAGTGGGAGGGGGGCTTCCTGTTGCTCTAGTATGAATGTTGTGGGCCGAAGGTAATGATTTACAGAGGGCTAGTATGGAGTTTGTGGGCCGAATGGATTTTTGGGCTGGCAGCTCAATCACTGAGGCCTGGGAGTACAATCACTCGGACCTGGCAGGCTGGCGGCTGAGAAACTGCCAGAAATTGTGCCCAAAGCAGGTGACAGACAGCAAGAGAGAGAAGGGGGAGAGTGTGGACTTAATGGATTATTGGGCTGGCAGTTCGCTAACTCACCGCTCGTGGTCTGGCAGTGCAGTCGCTGACGCCTGGTACGCTGGCAGTTCACTCAGTCACCCCACCTACCTTCACCCTTCACCCTCCCCCCCCACTCTGCTCCTTGCCATTCCCCTCCCACCCACACATTCAGTGCTTCTCCAAACAATCTCCCCACCCCCCCCCATGCACTCTTAGTGGCTCTCCCACTGAGCAGCCATTCCTGCCTATTAGGTTCTATTGTGATGAAGAACACAGAACATTAAAAATGCAAAAAGGTTTTATTAAAGTTTAAAATGTGAATGACTTAAAATATAACAACAATTTAAATTTTAAAGATGTAATTTATTAAGTTTTTACTTGTTGTGTCTTGTTGCGTCTTGTTGTGTTCTTCTGCTCACTGCCTCCTGATGACTATTTCCTGTTGATAAAAAGACACAATTTTAATATACAGAAAGTCAGCGGTCAAATTTTAAGAAGGAAAGTCTGAGAATTTATCTCAGAAGTCATAATTCAACGAAGCACGCTATTAATGACAACATTCTTGGGCGATGTTCCATCCTTCAGGAAACCTTTGACATTTCCCTTCATATTTCTGTCGAGCCAGTATGTTGGGCCGAAGGTAGCGGTTTCCAGAGGGCTAGTATGGAGTTTGTGGGCGGAATGGATTTTTGACTGGCAACTCAGTCACTGAGGGTTGGCAGCTCAGTCACTGAGGCCTGTACTGGCAGAGGGGCATCACAATGCTTAGTGTTGCTGAAGACATCTGGAAGAGTTCTGTCCACAACTTCAAAGCATTCTCTCCTAATCATTGGACATTCATCCCAAACAATGACTTTCACTTGCCTCGTGAAATGTGCCGTCTTAGAGTTCTGCTCGATGTTGCACAATGTATCCTCGGCCACTTGGATGGGTATCTTGAATCGAGAATGTGTAGTTTTTCCACAAGGCAGAAATGCAGCTGTTATCCCAGAGGATACTACAGCAATAGCCACATCACCTTCACCTCTAACATTTCCTGACATGATGTTGAAAAAGCAGCCTAAAGACAATTTCAGTTGTTAATGAACACTGAAGATTTTGTACAAAACATTTTTTTGAGGTGGGGGCTGTCAGGGTGGGGTGGGGGGGGTGGTAAACATTGTGCAGCCAAGGGAGGGGCACAGCTTCAGGCGGGGGTTCTCGTGAGCTGATGAGAAATGGGGGGGGGGGCTCATGCAGGGGATGAGGGCGGCTTCAGTAGGGGGTGCATCCTATAGCCAAGTGGAGGGCAGCATCTTGAGGTGCGGGATGTCAGTGGAGGAGAGGGGGCAGTGAGCGATTTACTCAAGACTTGTGGACTCACTCACCGCCTTGGGATTAACTCATGTCCTTTAGACTGACTGACTCTCACGGCTTGTGGACTGACTGATGCCTGACTTCTGGAGTCACGTCCGACTTTTGTAAACTGAAAACGGTAACATCTACATTGAGGAACAGCTTCTTCCTGACAGCCATCACGCTATTAAACTTAACAAATAAGCTCTGAACTACGAAATACTATATTATTTCACACACACACACACACAATATATATATTCACAAGCACTCACACACATATGCACACACACATATATTCATAAACACACACACACACATATATTTACACACACACACATATTCACTCACACACATATTCGTACACACACATATTCACACACACACACACACACATTCACACACACATATTCATACACACTCATATTCACACATAAACATTCTCATACACAGATTCACAAACAGACTCATTCACGCACACACAAACTCAATGACATCCACATTCACACAAAGACCCTCACACACATATTCAATTTCCGCGGGTTCCCAAAGTCCGCCTCAACAATCCTCGCTATCTGGTGACATTGTCGCCCTTAACTACGTATATTCCGAATTCTGCTCGTACACAGTATACTGGTACCGACCATTCCCAGGGCAGGCTCTTGAATTCCTGCTCCAAAGACACACTTCAGGAAGAAAGAGTAGGAAGAGGTTGCCGAAGGACGTATTTCTGGTTCTCTCGATCCTAGCCAGAAAATCAGTCAGTTAACTATATCTGAAGTTCTGCCAAGCCTTCACTAGATTGTGTATTACTGTGGGATGTATCCGCGTATCGCACTTTGACACAGCGCAGTGAGACAGCTGTACCTCAGCGTGGCGGGATACAGGCACACAGCACTTCACAGCATCTTGGGCGCTATCCAATACAATACAATACAATACAATACAATACAATACAAATTTATTGTCATTTGAGCCCCAGTGAGACTCAAACGAAATTTCGTTTACACAGCCATACAAACAAAGACAATGTCCTACAGACATACACACAATTAAATTCACACAAACATCCATCACAGTGAACCCACTGTGATGGAAGGCAAAGTATTTTCTCTCCCCTGCTCTCAATTTCTCTCCCGATGTCCAAGCCCCAGGCGGGTGATGATAAGTCCCACGGCTATCTTAGGCCGCGCGGGGCGATTTACGGCCCCGCTCCCGGTCTGAAAGTACAAGGTTGGAACCCCCACGGGCGATGGTGAGTCCCACGGCCATGAAGCCGCGCCAGGTGATGTACGGTCCCGGTCCGGGTCGTTCCAACCCCGCGATACGGGCTGGAGAAGTCGCGTTGCGGGAGCTCCGGGAAGCGGTCTCTCTCCCCCCGGACCCGCGAGCTCCCGATGTCCCAGTTCACCGGACCTGCGGCTGCGTTGCTGGAGCCTCCGAGCCCCAGGAGTCGAGTCGCAGCAGCGAGTCACCACGCTCCGAGGCCGGCCAGCCCCACGATGGTGAGTAGTCCGCAGCTCCGCAGCTCCGCAGTCTCCCGAGCCCCCGGGTCGTTCAGGTTGGAGGCCGCTCCACGGTGCTAGGCCCCAACGCCAACGGAGACCCGACAGGGAAAAGGTCGGGTCTCCCAGACAGGGAAGAGATTTTAAATAGTTTCCCCCTGCCCCCCTCCCTCCCCGCCCCCCACATATACACACATTTAAAAACACTATTAAAAAACACCAAACACTACATTTAACTAGACAAAAAATGAAAAAAAGACAGACGGCTGTAGGGGGCGCTGCAACGGGTGAGTCGCGCCGCCGCCATCCGAGAACCCCAGTGTAGTATGGATTGATTACACGTTGCGGGGGAAGTTTACGAAGCTGCAGCAGACGTACCAGTAGAAAGACTGATGGGCTACCCACTATTAATGTGCTGGTGGGGGTGCACAATGTGTAGAAGGTGGGAGCTGCTCAGTTCCGCACTGGAGAAACCAATCTCCCCCTTCCCTGAACGGAAACTGAATCCGGACCACTGGACCATGAGGGAAACTAGCATAACTATTGTGCCTTAATTTTACTCCTCTAATGAAAAGAGGTCACCAAGGAGTTCAAACACCTCTCTATCTACAGTCAGTAGACCCTCGCACAAGACCAGCGGAGCCTCCCCGCTGAATCCGTCTGCTGAGAACAGAGACCCATAAAATGACCGAACTAAAGCTCTGATCTTCTCCGGATCTTTAACAGAGGAGCCGTCATCCGCGAGCAGCTCGAGTAGCTGTTTGCGGAATCTCGTCAGAATTCGCGGAATCTAACGTTTATCGTCCGTGTCGGCACCAGAATCAAGCACCATTGCACGGTCCGCCTACATGTTTTAATACGCAAACATCCATGATGGAACGTGTGCGCACCCTGACTTCGTAACCTCCTCCCCCCCGAATTCTTCCCCAAGCATTCCATAGGTTCTCTTATTGGGAGGAAGGGAGTGTGTGAGAGGTCCGCCTGGATAGGAGACTATTGGACCAGATACAGTTATCAAGGCGGGGAAGCAGCATTATATCACTACTACTATTTGTGATCATAAAGGCCCTTTGGAGGAATGGGCTGAAAGATGGCAGATGGAGTTTAATGCTGATAAATGTGAGGTGCTACACCTTGGCAGGACAAATCAAAATAGGACCTACATGGTAAATGGTAGGGAATACAGTTGAACAGAGAGATCTGGGAATAACCGTGCATAGTTCCTTGAAGGTGGAATATCATATAGATAGGGTGGTAAAGAAAGCTTTTGGTATGCTAGCCTTTATAAATCAGAGCATTCAGTATAGAAGCTGGGATGTAATGTTCAAATTGTACAAGGCATTGGTGAGACCAAATCTGGAGTATGGTGCACAATTTTGGTCGCCCAATTATAGGAAGGATGTCAACAAAATAGAGAGAGTACAGAGGAGATTTACTAGAATGTTGCCTGGGTTTCAACAACTAAGTTACAGAGAAAGGTTGAATACGTTAGGTCTTTATTCTCTGGAGCGCAGAAGGTTAAGGGGGGATTTGATAGAGGTCTTTAAAATGATGAGAGGGATAGACAGAGTTGATGTGGACAAGCTTTTCCCTTTGAGAATAGGGAAGATTCAAACAAGATGACATGACTTCAGAATTAAGGAACGAAAGTTTAGGGGTAACGTGAGGGGGAACTTCTTTACTCAGAGAGTGGTAGCGGTGTGGAAAGAGCTTCCAGTGGAAGTGGTGGAGGAAGGTTCGTTGGTATAATTTAAAAATAAATTGGATAGGCATATGGATGAGAAGGGAATGCAGGGTTATTGTATGAGTGCAGGTAGTTGGGACGAAGGGAAAAAAAGTTGTTCGGCACGGACTTGTAGTGCCGAGATGGCCTGTTTCCGTGCTGTAATTGTTATATGGTTATATGGTTGTTATAAAGGTGAGGAAGAAATGACGAATGGAAATTCAAACGAATGGTTCAGTATCCGCCTTGCAATACTAGTGATGCCATGGTATGAATGATGATTTATTTTTGAAAAACAAGACGAAAATTGATGGGTGTGGAATGAGCTTCCAGTGGTGGTGAAGGCAGGTTCGTTTTTATCATTTAAAAATAAATTGGATAATCATATGGATGGGAAGGGAATGGAGGGTTATGGTCTGAGCGCAGGTATATGGGACTAGGGGATATTATGTGTTCGGCACGGACTAGAAGGGTCGAGATGGCCTGTTTCCGTGCTGTAATGGTTACATGGTTATATGGTTATATGGGAAACTAGAGTGGTAAATGGGATCACTGGAGATGTTCATCAAAATCACACCAACATTAAATGAAATATCACAAATCAAATCAACATGAATTCTTATTATCAGTGAGAAATATACAAAGTGCTGGTGCAACAGAGGGTGAGGCAACGACGTTGGGGAACGTTTATAGGTGACGTTTCGAATCGTGAAACTTTTTAAGACTCCTTTTTCAGCGGCTCATTTTGTGTTTCTTTTTCTCGATCCTTAAATTATTTGTTTTTAATCCCCCATGGTGCAGTCAATGGCTGTGACGCAAGGTGTTTGTTTCGTGGGTGTCACTAATGACAATCGGCACGTGTGAGGTCAGGTGACTGGAGACTTATCGCTCTGTATATCTCGGTATTCACCAGAAGGCATCGCCACATATCTACAGCGGTAACTGATTGACGGACTGACGGAGCCAGACACGTTAATTATTCTTCACAGCTATGGGATACCCATTAATCTACCGAATTGAAGATATATATTATCCTGCAATAGCGATTGTCGCAATTCTCGGTAATTTATTTTGTCATAATTTTCATGTACGTGCATTAGCAGTGAGACATTGCGGGAAATGCTCCAGCGTTTCCGAAGAATGATTCCCAACGGAATTACGTTAATCAACATGTTCTCCGTTTCAATAGTTAACATGTATAATTTGGACAGACATCCATTTTCCCAGCTGTAGTTTCCGCACAATTTCCGTCATGTCGGTGGTGTATCTTTGTCTGGATCATTCTCTGAACTGATTGTGCTGGCCAGAGCCCTGCGCAGAGAACGGGTACAAGATAATCACAGCCTGAGAATTGACCAATAGCTGAGGAAATGGCACATGGGGCTGATTCCTTACAGTTTGGAACAAGAGAGTGACATTACATCTGTTCCTCCGCGGGAGAACCGTCTTAACTGAATATATAATCGATATATCTAGCTGTCGTTGTTGCATGAAACGTACATTCATGTTATGTCTCCATTGACCAACTAACGCAAGCGCATGCCATTAGCAGGGTCCTGACTCCATGAAAGAGTCACTACTCCTCTGTTATCAATTCAGATGTAAACAAATGCTGCAAATGTTGTTTTATATATGTTAACGGTTTGCATCTTGATATCTTCTGCGAACGATCTGTAAGTTTGAAATTATAGTGCTAGATGCATCCTTGGCACAGTGACCCAGTCAGTATTTAAGAAGGAACTGCAGATGCTGCAAAATGGAAGGTACACTAAACAAAACAAAAAAATGCTGGAGAAACTCAGCGGGTGCAGCAGCATCTATAGAGCGCAGGAAATAGGCAACGTTTCGTGCCGAAACGCTTCTTCAGACCCCAGTCAGTATTGCCGGCATCACACAGTTCCGGAAACGCGGGATCAATCTCTACTTCCCGTGCTCAATAGGCAATGTTTCGTCGATAGCTCTACTACTTCGCGCGATTCCTGGCTGCAGTCTTGTTTCGTCCCACATCCCGATGATGTGCTTGGTAGTAGTTTCTGTCGCTACTGTAAGTGGCTCTATTGTAAATGAGAGGGTGGCAGAATCTGCTCTGTGTGTATGTGTGTGTGTGTGGTGTGTGTGTAGGGGGGATGGGGGGGGTGGGGGATGTAGTTGAGGAAGAATGAAGGCATAATATAAAATTGCGACCGCAGTGTTTGATCAATTGAGAGGACATGGTGGACAAGACGTCTCTCAGCTTCGTCGGGGCTAAAAAAATATCCATCCAACAGATTCAACAACAATCAGACAATGCTGTTCAGATTCACTTTCTATTGATGTTTTTGTCAGTGATGATTATTCTGTCTTTTACAGTGAACTTGCTGGCAATAGTGGTCCTCTGCCGAGGCAAGTGTGGTCTCTCCAAATGCATCACTCGCTACCTGGTGGCCATGGCAGCGTCTGATCTCCTGGTCGGCATCACTGATCCTTTTCTACGTAAGACTATTCTTATTCACTTCCCTGATTCTTTGCTGAGCTTTACTCCTGTATGCTCATCTATCTCATTCCTCGTCTTTTCAACCACCGCCACCTCTGTCTGGCTGACCGTAGCCTTCACCTTCGATCGGTTTGTGGCAATTTGTTGTGAGAAGTTTAAAACAAGATATTGCACGGCGAGGACGGCGGCAGTGGTTATCGGGACAGTGAGTGTGCTGTGTTGTTTAGAAAATGTCCCCCGGTTGTTTACGTTGGAGCCTATCTATGAGTTTAATAATCTTCCCTGGGGTTGCAGGACGAAAAGCATCTTCTATACGTCGTCTGGATGGGTCGCATATGGTACCGTTCACCGCATTTTAACTCCATGTGTCCCGTTCTTTCTGATTCTTCTGCTCAATGTGCTGACGGTCAGGCGGATTTTAGCGGCTAGCAAAGTCCGAAGGGAGCTGCGAGGAAACGGGAGGAATGACAAGGATTCGGAGATGGATAAACGCAAGAAATCCATGGTTTTACTCTTCAGTATCACGGGCACTTTCATATTACTGTGGGCAACACAAGCGGTCTTTTACATCTTTACGGGTATTGCGAAGGTCGGATATGACGGCTCCCCCACTGGTTATTACTACATCACAACGGTCACGTCTGTTTTTTTACAGCTTCTCAGTACCTGCACCAACACGTGTATTTACGTGGTGACCCAGAGTAAATTCAGGCAGGAGCTGCTGAACGCGGTGAAATTCGCATTGAGGGCAATTCGTACACTTGTTGTTCATAATATCATACAAAAGTGAAACAAGATTTTTCATCCACCGATCCACACCGACCACCCAACACCCATTTACATTCAGCCCAGTTTGTTATCCCCACACTGCAATTAATCTGCCGAAAATTGTCAACACCCATACTAACTTAGTGACCATGTGACCATGTAACTGGCTACTCGTAGAAGTTATAATTTACGGTACCTGGGCGTGGGATGTTAGGTCTTTCATGTTACAATCGTACAAACGCAATTCCCATGTACTAGCGATTACCCCACTTTCCTTTTAACTTTCCCCATGCATTGACCTGATCAAGTGTCTTGTAAGTATCGTGGCTGTGACTTGCGGTGGCTGCTATGAAGCAGTGAAGGCAGCTGCACTGAGCTCTCCTCCGGACAAATCGTGTTTAAAGCCGACTCCCATGCCAGGATCGAGTTAAAAATTCTTATCAGGTTTGCTGAACGTCAAGGGTACTGACTCCATCAAACGGTACTGGTGGATTTGGGATTTAAAACGATCTTATCGTAAAAACTGGATGAGAAAGAGAAGAGGTCAGAGAGGACCCAAGAAGACTACAATCAGTTTCCAGCTCCAAAAAGCTCTGGATGAGCTTGAAACCACCCCTGAACCCACGTTTGAAAGTTTGGAAGGGGAGCTGGAATCTCAACAACCTACAAGCGCTATGGCTGCGAGAAGTGATACAAGGGAGAAAGAAATGAAAAGCTGGGAAGAAACGGTAAGAGCTAATATTCTTAAAGACATTACTAAAGATCTTCAGAAGCAATTTGCCAAAATGAATTCTACAATTCAGAATAACTTCTCCACTATGGAGGGCAATCTTTCTAAGAAAATTGATTATAGCTGCGGCGAAGTAAAAGAGCTTTATGTAGCCCTGAACCAGCAGTTTAAAAAATTGGAGTCCAGGACAGCGAAGGAAATGGAAATTATGCGGAGAGATTATAACAACAAACATGACACTCTGCTGAAGCAATTAACAGACACGGAAAAATTGATGGAAGAAATGGAGGGTGAGATGGAACAGATGAGCCAAGAAATAACAGGTCTGAAAAAACAACACGATACGAATTGGGAGTTAACGAATAAACTGAATGAGAAATGTCAAGATTTAGAGGCCAGGTCAAGGAGGCAAAATCTGAGAATAGTAGGAGTTAAAGAGGGTGCTGAACATGGCCTTCAAACGCGTGATTTTATTACTAATCTACTTAAAGATGTTTTCAAACTTCCTGAAAAACCAAAGATAGATCTGGCTCATCGAGTGGGTCGCTTCCAAAAACATGATAATGCTACACCAAGGCAAATTATTGTAAAGTTCCTAGATATTTCAACTGTGGAAACTCTATTAAAATCAGATAACCTATGGAGAAAATCTTACATTCGCTGATAATATCGTAAGATTCTACAGGGATTATCCTCGGGAAATTCTGGCAAAAAGACTCGAGTTTAAAAGGGCAAGCAGTATTTTATATGGACATTCCGAAGTTCGTTATGGTGTGATCTATCCAGCAAAAATGCTAATTACGTTTAAGGGCAAGCAACGCTCATTCACGGACCCGGACTCTGCTTGCAAATACGCCCAGGAGGTTTTAAACAAAATTCAAGGAGGAACAGATTAATAGCCATTTTATCTGTGGAACTTTGTTTTTTTCTGCTCCAATTTTAGACACTAGAACGCTTCAGACGGTTACCAGGCAGGCTAATCTGGCAAGAATGTGCTGTTCAATAACACAGGCTGAATTAAACTTCTGAACTGAAAGCACACATGAAAGCTCAAGGTCGCAAGCTCGTCACCAAACCCTTCAGCACGGAGAACTATGAGACCGTCTCCTTTTGAAATGGCCATGATATGAGGCATCTGTTCCAATTAACCTATTATCCAATTACGCGCAATAAACTCAACCAACGTTAAAGGCGTAATGCCCTATACTAACACGATTAATTATATAGCAGGAAGGGTGGGGGAGGTTAGACATATATTTTAAATACTAAATACTAATAATGAATTAACTAACATACAGGTAAATGAAAAGTGTAATTTTTGACGAGGTACTTTAACCCATAATTACTTTTATTTTAATCCAAATCTTCTACCTTCCCTTTTATTTTATTCCATTTTAAACTGTTCAGCGATTACCTGATATGATAATTTTGGTAACAATTAGAGGGATCCGACTAACGTTGGGTCAAATTCTAATAGGGGGATAAGGCCCAGTGCATAATCTCATCGACGGAGGTCAATTTAAAAACAAATCTAGCTACCTTAGGTGGCTTTTTTGTAATTTATCGCTTTTTTGATAAATTACATTCACTGTTTTTGTTTATTCACAATTATGTGTTGTATGACTCAATAATGTTTATGTACACTTTATTTTATGTTTTTCTCTTTCCCTTAATTATGTTTAATAGTGTCAGGAGATGTAGAACTACTATAGAAATTGTGAAGGACAACTCTGGATTCGGGATTCTGAGGTACTTGGCTGCATCACATGAATCATACAGTCTGGTAATAATAGCCAATGCAAGATAATAGTCGAATAAATATCGGAGGTCTCACCTTCTGTAGTTGGAACATCAGAGGTGCGAATGAGCCAATTAAGAGGGGTAAAATTCTGGCACAATTAAAATCATTAAATATGGATATTGCTTTCCTACAATAGACACATTTGAAACAACAAACTCAGATCAGATTAAGGGCAAATTGGATAGGTCAAACCTATTACTCCTCATTCACCTCTAAAGCAAGAGGCACGGCCATTATAATTCGGAAGGGCATACCTTTTAAATTAAAGAAATCCATATCTGATAAAGAGGGAAGATATGTTATAGTCACGGGAGAAATTTACAATACACCATTAACTATGATAAATATTTACGCGCCTAATTTTGATAACCCACAATTTTTTAGGAAAATAATAGATTTAATCGCAGAGCATAATTTTCAAAATATAATAATGGGGGGAGATTTCAACTGTGTTATAGACCCATACTTAGATAAAGCAATAAAGCTGGGGAAGCGTCTTGTTAAAACTAAGCCATGTGAATTTTTAAATACTTATATAAAAAATAATAACATAGCTGATGTTTGGAGAATAGCAAATCCAAGTGGTAGGGAATACTCATTTTATTCATCAGTTCACAAAACTTATTCGCGAATTGACTATTTCTTATTGGACACAAAATTGATCCCGTATACGAATAAACCATCATATCATAATAGTATTATTTCTGATCACTCACCATTGACTTTTATACTTAAAATTGAGGGAATGCCGAGTATAAAACCTATTTGGATGTTCAATGCACACATATTAAATAACCCGCAGGGTTATGAGTATATAAAAGAACAAACAAAAGGTTCCAGGTTCCAGGTTCCGTGTCAGGAACCTGGAACAGCAACTCGATGACCTCTGTCTGCTCAGGGAGAGCGAGGAGGTCATAGAAAGGAGTTACAGGGAGGTGGTCACTCCAAGACCACGGGAGACAGAAAACTGGGTCACAGTTAGGAAGGGCAACGGGCAGAGGCAGGGACTGGTGAGTACCCCGGTGGCTGTACACCTTAGAAATAAGTACTCATGCTTGAGTAAGGGTGGGGGGGACAGCCTACCTGGGGGCAGCGACAGCGACCGGGTCTCTGGCACAAATACCGGTCCGGTTGCTCAGAAGGGTAAGGAAAAGAAGGGGAGGGCAATTGTAATAGGGGACTCTATAGTCAGGGGGTCGGATAGGCGATTCTGTGGACGCAGACAGGAGTCCCGGATGGTAGTTTGCCTCCCTGGTGCCAGGGTCAGGGATGTGTCTGAACGTGTCCAAGAAATCCTGAAATGGGAGGGAGAGGAGCCTGAGGTTGTGGTGCATATAGGTACCAACGACATAGGTAAAAAAAGAGAAGAGGTCCTGAAAGAGGAATTTAGGGAGTTAGGTAGAGAGTTAAGGAGAAGGACTGGAAAGGTAACAATCTCAGGATTACTGCCTGTGCCACGCGACAGTGAGAGTAGGAATGGAGTGAGGTGGAGGATAAATGCGTGGATGAGGGACTGGTGCAGTGGGTATGGATTCAAGTTTCTGGATCACTGGGACCTCTTTTGGGGAAGGTGCGACCTGTACAGAAAGGACGGGTTGCACTTGAACTCAAGGGGGACCAATATCCTGGCGGGGAGATTTGCAAAGGCTACTGGGGAGACTTTAAACTAGTATGGTTGGGGGGAGGGACTCAAATTGGGAAAGCTAGCAGTCAGTGTGTGAAGCAGGGGGCAGAGAATGGTAGCACTCTGACCCAAAATGTAGGGGAGAGAGAAGAAAAAGAAAATAATCAGAGAATAAGAGAGGGTGGGTTTCTTAAAT